>NW_026138124.1:2015000-2112500 GCF_025592945.1 Manacus candei
CTCCCCTCCCAACAGTCCTTCACATCCACACCGATGGCTCTGCATCATTCTCTTTCTTTTCCTGTATTTGTAAATCACAGTGTCCTCTTGTAGCAGACTTTTTTATTGATTACTCAAGAAAGGTGGTTGAGCTTAATAGCAAAGCTGAAATGAGTCTTGAAGAAGTGCTATTCCTGCAGCATGATAAAACTGAATCCTATGAACATGAATAAAACTCACCATACACAACAACATCAACACCAAACTCATTGTAAAAGCTGGCAGGGCCTGTTGTTCCTGGGAGATGGGAAAACCTCCTGGCTCCAGACTAAGCTCAGTGGCGTCCACAGCCCTTCAGGATTGTCCCAGCATGGAGTGGGACTGGGCTGAATTGCTGGATCAGAGCAGGTCAGCAGCATTAACGAGCAAACTGTGGATGTAAGAGTGGGACAATGTGGATGTTTAGGGATTTATAAATTCACATAATTTAAGGCAATGAGGGTGTGATCTACTGTGACCTCCTGTCTAGCACAGGCCATATGATCTCCACTAATTAATTGTACTGCCTGGAGTACAGTAACTGTTGCTGAACGAGGGCACAAAATTTAGGCAAGGTTTTAATTTTTCATTACTGTTTTTTTTTCAGTTAGAGAAAATCTGCCCTGTTTTTAAGTGAAGAATGATAAATTATTCCCCATTTTTAGAATATGCACTAGTTTAAATTTATCTGCTTTTTACCCATTGCATCTTGTTATTCACTTGCTTCTTAGACTGAAGATAAAGCCTACAGAGGGTTTTGTGGGGAGAGCATGTTTGAAATCTCAGAGTCTTCCTATTACTAAATTTTCAAAGGAGACAAGAATTGAACTTCCAATCTTTTGGCATCTGCAGTCTATAGAAGAGAGGGAGCCCCCACCTCTCTAAAACATCCCATGTGCAATTCCAAGGCTCTGTATTCAGGGGAATATCTCTGGAGGAAGCAATGAATTTCCATACTCTACCTAATCCATCTCAAAACTGCAGAGCACAGGCTGAGCAGTTTAAAATTCCTTTCCAGATGCTGTACAGGATGCAGGTGCTGGGATCATCCAGTCAGAAATCCAGTGTGAATTTTTGCCTCTGGGATAGTGGTGACCACAAAAATCAGAGACATGAAGCTTCTGCTCCATCCAGACATCCCGTGGCCCCTCCTATTCCCAGGCAGACTTGTTTTGCAATCCCTCCTGTGTCAGTATGTCCTTTCTTTCTTGACAGAAGGCTCAGTGAGAAGTCCTGTGTTTGACATTCAGAGTGTCTCCTGGCCCTGACGTGGGGTTCCCCTTTGAAAGAGATAATTCCTGACAGTGGGAAGCCTCGGTGCCATTGCAGCTGGAGAAGGAGCCCATGGGCAGTCTCAGTGATGCTCAGGCTGCTTTAGCTACAGCCCTGCTTCAGCACAGTTGTTGCTGGCAAAAATCTTGCATTTTGCAAGACTCTCCTAGACAGATAATTTTTTGAGCACTGTGCTAAAAGCCAGCTATTCAAAGCAATCCCTTGCCTTGGCTGTGCCAGGTAATTTGCCACTGCTGATAACAGCCATGGAGCCTGTGAGAGCATTTATGATACAGGAGCTTTGGTCACTTAGTCTGGGGGTAGGTTAATGCAGCAGTGAAAAAAACCCAACAAAACCAAACATTTTTTGTCTAGCCCTGCCAGGAGAGCATTGCTGGTCAACTGAGGGCCTGGTGTTCCACAGTGGATAATTCTACATGAAAATGACTCTTAAACAAGATGTTTGGGTCTTTTCCGAAGCTGCGTCTGCAACTTCCTCACGAGGGGCAGAGGAGGGGCAGGGACTGAGCTCTGCTCTGGGGGGACCAGGGACAGCAGCCAGGGAATGGCTGGAGCTGTGTCAGGGCAGGCTCAGGTGGGATCTCAGGCAAAGGTTCTTCCCCCAGAGGCTGGTTGGGCACTGCCCAGGCTCCCCAGGGCAGTGGGCACAGCCCCAAGGCTGCCAGAGCTCAGGGAGGGTTTGGCTGATCCTCTGGGGCACAGGGGGTGACTCTTGGGGCTGGGCCTGTGCAGGGCTCAGGGTTGGACTCCGTGATCCTTGGGGGTCCCTTCCAACTTGGAATATTCTGGGATTCTGTGATTCTTCCATCTTTCTGCTCTGTATGTAGCCATGTCCTTGAGCACTGTGAATCCCAGATTTGGAAGAGAGCAGTACTGCAGAACAACATGGGAGCAGCAGCTTTTTCTCAGACCAGAGGAGGCACATGTGGGTTTATGGCTGGTTGCAGGAGGTCCTCAAGAAAAGAGAGCTGGAGGAAATCAGAAGTCACCCTTACTGGGCTGTTTGGACGTACCAAGGTGTCACTTCTGCCACTGCTTGTTAGTAAAAGGGGGGCCCCAGACATGGATGCCCTATTGGACAACGTCCCCCAGCTATCACAGGGAATCACAGAAAGGTTTGGATTGGAAGGGACCTGAAAGCTCATCTCATTCCACCCCCTGCCATGGACAGGGACACCTTCCACTGTCCCAGGTTGCTCTAAGCCTCGTCCAACCTGGCCTTGGACACTTCCAGGGATGGGGCAGCCACAGCTTCTCTGGGCAACCTGTTCAACCAGGCAGCTGCCAGCATTCTTACTTTTTCTCAGCCACTCCATTTGCATAACAAATGGCTGAGTTCAACTGATAGATCAGGGATATTATTCCTACCTCTAAATAGAGAAATGCAACTGTTGTTTTAAATTCATTTATTATAATTGCATCATTCTGGGAAAAAAAATAATGCATTCATTTCCCAATAAGAGATCACAGATTCCAAATTATAGAACTATGTAAGTCAAAAGGGAAATCTGAGCCAGGCAGGCCAAAGTGTGCCACTGTCTTTACAATTTATATTTACTTGCTCTACATTTAGAATAATCCTTCTCTTCCCCCAGGCCTAGCACAGACAATTTATCAATTTTACAAAAATGATAAAGGCAGCAATAAATAATAATAATAATAATATATAACAACTGTGCAAGTGATGAATTATAAAGCAGAGAGTGGAAAGGGGAATGAAACCACAGCACAGAAGCCAGTTTGCAGGGCTGAGTACACAGGCTGAGCTATTTTTCTGGCATTATGACAATGAGGAACATTTATGGGAGTTTGCAAACAGCTTAGAACACAAATCATTTTGTTTCAGGTTATATTTATAGGGCTTAGTTAAGGGTTTTTTAGTATCCATTAAAATCCAGTGTTCAGAGGTTTATAGCTCAGCTGTTAAGGTCTTATCCCTAAGGATCAATTGTTTTGTGTTGTTCGGGGAATTATTATTATCATTATTATTTATACAATTCAGTTTAACTTGTTTAGGCTAATGTGAAGATACAGAACTCAAAAGCTAGAGTTCTTGTTTGAGAAAGAAGATAAAAGGTGGCTTTTTGTTATTTATGTTTCATTTCAGATACGATTTCTGCAACTATTTTATCTTACCAATCAATCGAATCTCTCTTTGTGTGGGTTTCAGTAGCCATGTTGTGCTCAGAGTTGCTGCAGCCTGCAAAAGAGAGCAACCCCTGTGCAGTGTTATTGATGTTGTATTGCTGCTGCTCTCTGTTTGTTGCTCTAAGAGAAAAGAAAAATAATTTTCAGCTGAAATGATATAATTTTTCATAGGTCATGCGCTTTAGTTGGTAGAAGATGAGATCTATATTGAAAATAGTCATGGTGTGTCTAGGGCCTGATCCAAGTCTTAATGGTGTTTTCTTCTTCTTTGTTTCTTCCATTTACTGAGATTCTGTAAGAAAGATGCTGTATTATCCTGCACACTGTATAAACACACACAGTGAGAGTAACCAAATCCTAGGAATGTACCAGTTGATAGCCCAAAGAGATGAAAAGTAGAGGGGTTGACAGGAGAAGAGACTTAGTGACTTGCCTGAGGTGATCCTGATAGCCAGTGACAGAGGTGGATCTCCTGAGTCCCAGCCCAGAGCTATCTTTCCTCCATCATCTTGCTTTTCAACCCACAGTGAAGTATTTTTGGTGAGAGGTGAGTCAGATCCAAAGAGTATTGCTGGATCACTCTCAGTTAGGTGGATATGGAGGGTTAAGGACCTGACATGTAGGAAAAAGGGCAAATAAGATATCTTATAGTTATGTTTCATAAACAAACACAGGGGCAGTGAACTGTGTACCTTGAGAAAAAATATTTCAAATTCTTAAGTGCATCTCTCTGTGGAATTAATACCGTGGCTGTCCTTATTTAAATCATTTCCTGTCGTATCCACCTTCCTTTGTGGCAGTATTTCCCAGCTGTTTCTTGTTTAATTCTAAATATTCATGACATTAATTCTATTTAAGTCCTATGCTGTTATCTGAGACAAAATGTCAACATTTTATGACAAACTCCTGTATCCACTGCATAGAGTGTCCCCAAGGAACCTGTTTGCTGTAGCTGACTATCAATCTCTGATGGAAAACCTGATTGACACCAATAAAAGCTTGGTAGTTTTCATTTCCCCATTTAAAATGATCCAAACAGCTCAATAGCCATCTGAGATCTTTAGAGTGTTTTTAGCCTGTACATAATTCATCATCTCAATTATTGTGCTTTTTTAAATTCTAATTTTGGAATGTCAGAACTTCTCCATCAGGTCAATAGAGCATCCAGCTCTTTTTAGCCTTTCCTCTCGTGGTGCAATCACACAGGACTTCAGGTTCCTTTTGGGCCCTGGAGAAGCATCTTTTCATCCTCTTTGCTTCCTGCCACAACCCTTTATATGGATTATTCTTTTTACTTGGCTTTATGAACTATCAGCTCTGGACTGTCCAAGATCTGTGATACATGCAGGGGAAAACAAGTTGTTGCCTCCAACCTCTTGATTCTGCTTTCCAAGTTAACTCAGCCCTCACTTAGTTGTTGGGGTGGTTTTGGTTTTTTTTTGGTTGTAATTTCTATTTCTGGCAGCGATGAAGAAAGGAAGAAACTCTCAGACCCCAGATTGTGAATGTAATGCTGACAGTAAGAAAAACATTTAAGAGGAGTCTCTGTGAGATACTGAGGTCAACATTTGGCCATCTGGCAGTTGGGAACAGCCATGTGTGAAGGCACGCCAGGCACCTGCTGAAGGCAGAGCTGCAGTAGCAAAGCCTTCAAAGATTTGCTGGCTGCTCTCAGCCATCGCATGGGTTTCATTTGTAGCTTCTCTTATCGAGCACAATTTCTAAATGAGGATGGTTGCTTCACTTTAAGGACGTACAAATGACTTGCCCTCACCTGTCAAGCATGATCCTTGTATTTTACCAGGCCCATTATGAACGCAATCTTTCTGTCGAAAATTTGCATACCTCCTTTCTTGAAAAGTAATGACAGCAATTTCTTTCCCTCCGCTCACTTTCTGAGTGTCTCATTTAGCAGCACCTGGGAAACCGACAGGCACAGAGATGAGAAGTGAAAGAGAGCAGTTGATTAAATCATCATCAAGTCGGGCCTCAGAAAGTCAATTCTGCTTCCCGTCTGCAATGATATCCTTTTATCTTAAAGTAATGAGCTATGGCACTTTTGCATCCGGTAATGCGATAAGTTCTATTAGCATGTTCCATTTGCTTCACAAGCAAGGGCAAGTCATTTCAGCAAGCTCATATCACTGCAATCAAAGCAATTGGCTTCACAGGCAGAGAAGAAAGAGGAAAGGCTCAGGGTGATTTTTATGGATCACAACACAGTGGAAAAAATAGATTCTTGTATTATTTTAACCCGTAACATGCTTTGCTTCTTGTCCATCAAGATATTTTTATTTCATTAGCCTGTAAGTATCTGGAAGACTCAAATTCCAAACAGAACTCATGAGCTAAAACCAAGAGTTCTGAAAAATAGGAACCTTTTCTTATACAGATAACACTGGCTAGTGTAGTATTAGGCACTGACTTCATTAACCACTGATTAGTTTAAGTCTTTGCTATTGAATTGGTCCACCAGTGTAAATGCACATTTGTATTATTATTTACTATTATTTATTTATTGAACCCTGACAAAGTACTCATGAGTTGAGAGGATGCTAAAAATGACATTACACACTGCAAATTGTCATCAGTTGAGAGGAGGCTAAAAATAACATGACACACTGCACGTTGCCTACAGCAAGCAAGGCAGGTAAGGAAGCAGCAAAAGTGCATTCTGAGTCCCAGAGCCAGAGGCATGGAGGCATTTTTTCATATGAGCATTGAGGAGCTGAGGCAGAGGCTTCATCCTTTTATTGCAACAGAGGAATGACTTCCTAAAATCAAGATTTGGGGGGATGTGGCCCTCAGTGCCTGGTACCCAGTTGGTCTGGTGGGATTTGGGTGCCTGAGGTGCAGCAGGCACTGTCTGAGGGTGCTGAGCTGAGTAATGTGTGGTATCCTTAGTTTTCCAGTGGTACATCTGGAAAGCACATTTAATCCTCCACTGACAGTGGTGGGAGCATCATCCTGCTCTTTGGGGGTGGCTGGATGGGCCTGGAGCAGGTGTGGGAATGCTGGTTGGTGGCACTGTGAGGAAGCCACTGAGAGTGATAACTGGGGGGAAAGAAGTTGTACTTTCCCAAGAACTGCAGTCCCAGCTCAGTTTCCAGGGAGTAAAGAAAATGTGTTTCTTACAGGGCTGGTTTCTCTCCATCCTTCTCCAGGGCTGTGCCTGGAGGTGCCTGAGGATGCCAGTGACGTGTCCCTGGGGTGACACGGGGCCTGTGCAGCCAGGAGGGACAGAGGGGGACAGCTCTGTCCCTGGCAGCCCCCAGGCAGGTCCTGCTGCTTCCTGAGCCGTGCCCAGCGAGCCCCCCAGTCCCTCCCATTGACATACAGCCCCGAGCCTTCCCCTTCAGGTGATATCCCTGGAAATACAGGAGTCAGCACAACAAAATCAAACCTCAGAATAGGACTTGTGTTTGGGTGTCTTTTTGGAGGGGAATCCCCCTTGGCTTTGCAAAGAAGCTCCCTGTGGCCTACCAGGAATATATGTGCCTCCCATCACTTCCCAAGGATATAAACACATCCTATAGAAGTATAAAGGCCATCATCTTTATCATGGATAGCAATTCAATTTTAATACTGAGAATATAATTCTTTTCCACCAAACCATTGTTTTGTTGATGGTAGAAGTAAAAGGAGCCGCTAATTGTGTCATTTTTCTATGTGGAACAATCATAAAAGTCCTGGGAGTGAAGAATTAAAAAGAGTTAGAGCTGAAAGGGGTTCTAAGTTCTGAAGTTTGTCAGTTTGTCATTGGTGGAGAGATGGACAAGAATATTGTAAATGTCAGTGTGAACATGGCTGAGGTCTGAGTTTTCCCTCCCATTTTCTTCAGATTTCTGAAGGGGGCCAAGATAACTTCAGATGCCCAAGGCTGATATGCTTCATCTGAAGTGAAGTATTTTGGATAAAATGGAATTCAGATTAAAGGTCGACATTGCAATCTTTTGTCCAGACTAAGGTAATTTGTGCAAAATGGGACTTTTTGGTGAATAATCTGTAATTTTAGCTTTTGAGAAGGCAGACCTTAAACTTCTCAGACCATCTCTGTTTCAGAGTCATTCCTTACAGTGAATCACAGTGGATAATGGTGAGGAATTGCTAAGCAGACTGTGATGTTAACCAATTTGTGAGATGCTATATATAAGATTCCTTGGCAAGGAGCTCCATGCTGAATGCTACTTGCAGGCAAAGTCACAGACAAGAAGGAAAAAAGTGGAATTCTTGCTCTTAGTTTCTTTGTGACTCTGCCTGTCTCCATTTTATCAATTAGAAAATTGCCCATTTATTCCCTGTCTGTGTCTCCTTTCATCTAGGAGATGTTTTTTTCTCCTTTTTTCTTGGAAGCAAAGGTCTAATTGTGTAGCTAAAATACCATCTTTGCCCTTTCCAGGGCTGTCAGTTTGTCATTGGTGGAGAGATGGACAAGAATATTGTAAATGTCAGTGTGAACATGGCTGAGGTCTGGGTTTTCCCTCATTTTCTTCAGGTTTCTTTTCAGCAGACAGATGAGTAGAATCACTTTGTTCAGCGCTGGCGTTGCAGCAGCACTGACTCCTTTGGTGGCAATGATAAATGGCTCCAAGGTATGAAATAGCTGTTCCAGCAAAGTCCATTGAGCAGAATAGAGAACAATGCCCTCCTCAATGTCATTGTACATGAGATATTCAATGATTGCCACTTTTTGCACAAGAATGTGTTCAATCAGCAAAGTACAGAGAAATCCAGGGTGTTGCTTCAGCCTGAATGAGCTGGTGAGGTGGCACAGACCTTTACTCAGCTTGATTTGGACCAGGCTCTCTCAAGTTATTAAAATGGGCTCAAATTAGAGCTGCAGCCACATAGGGTGTCTGATTTTTGAATCGTGGCATTGGGATCAGGCTCACTCTGTGGGTGCAGTGGGGGATGTGCTGTGCATTTTAACTTTCTCCAGCTGGGGCAGGGCGTTGGGGAGGTGCAGCTGATCTTTAGCCTGATCTTCAGTTTTCCTTTTCTTCTGCAAAACTCCACAGCACTTACACCTCAAAGAGGAATTGGAAGGCTCTTTTTCCACTTCCCACTGCAGTCATGTGTGTGCATATTCCGGGCATCTGCTGCTTCCACAGTCCTGACCCATAGCAGGGTTTGTGTCTCCTCACCTGGGGCTGATTTCAGCAACAATTATTTGAATTTTGACTGCAGCACACATATGAAAATGCAAGTTTCCTGGGTCATTGACTGTGATTAGCATTGCTTAAGCAGGAAGTTGCAGAAGTACTGCCAGAGGAAGCTTGAACACTTGGCAAGTGTGTGTCAAGTGACGTGGTGGCTGGTGGCCACTTTGGTTCTCAAAGGGCTTGGAACAGTTTAAGTGGTAACTATGGCCACTTTGTGCAAGTCACTCAGTCTGGTCTCGTTATTACCCCTGATTATGTAGAAACTGGGAGCAACCTTAATGTTTCCATATGTCCTGTAAGGTTTTGTTCTGTGGAGCTAATTTTGGGCGAGCTTTCTTTGTCCTTTGCTTGGGTTTGACTGGTAGTGCTGTAGGTCCTTTGGGAAAACTTTTGAGTCCCCTCTGGCCAATACAAGACTTTAAAATAGCTATTGTGCAGAATCACTGAGGGGCCTGTCAGGCTTTGGTTTGAAAAGATCTCACAGCATTTTGGGCCATGCACATTTGAGAAGTTGGCCATGGGTGCTGTGGGTGCTCAGCAGTTCTGCTCCTCTGGCTTGACCTGAGCTGGGGGATGGACGAGGCAGTTTGGCTCTGGGCTCTTCTTTGGACATTTGGCTCTGGGCTCTTCTCAAGCCTGGTCTGTGGTACCTGTGATCAGTCACAGCTTGTGTTCAGTGTGGAGACAGTGAACGCCTTGAGCCTGAGAATCAGAGCAAGAAGCCTCTGTTTGTTCAGGTGTAAAATGTGTCTGCAGCCTCCTTGTCCTGGTTTGTCCCATTGTCACTCTCAGCTCTCGGTGGAGAGGGTGGCAGCTCTCCAAAAATCAGGTCATGCTATCTCCCAATGATATTTTGGATTCCCAGTTATTTTCAGAGCATTCCAAGGCAGCCTGTGCACAGAGCCATGGTTTCCTGACACAAGACATGAGAGAGCACTGAAAAATGAGCTTTTTGTAATAGACGCGAAATACTAAAACTCAGCCCGAAGCTGAGGCCACTACAAAGTATTTCCATCACTTCAATTCCTAAACAGTCTGGTGCTCTGAGAACCACAAAGCACTTAAATCATTTTACTTCTTCCTGTGGCTCTGGGAGGTAGAGAAATGCTGGAGGAACTGAGGAATTGAGCGAGCAGGGCAGACTCGAGCCTTCAAATTGACCAGTAATTCTGAATAATCAACTTCACGGTTGTCAGCTTTGGTTTCCAGAATGTGTTCTCCAACTGTGAGGCTGCAGGAGATGGAAACACTTTGTGCTTTAGCACCTCTGGGGAGAACAGGCATGCAAAAATGTGAAGGAGCACATCAGAGCTCGGGACACTGGGGCTGTGTGTGAGTGCCTGCCTGTGGACTCTCAGGCCTGGGATGAACAGTTGCTCCTGTTCTGTTTCCAGGTTGGGTAGGAAACATCTTTCTTCTCTCTTTTTGGCATTACCCATGCACATAAATTGTCTGATTAGTGGATGTGCAGAACATGCCCATGCTGTGAGTATCCTACACACAGACGTGGGTGGGTGCTGCACGTAAACACAACCCCAGTGCAGTGCTTAGAGCCCTTTCCTCCTCTCCCTGCTTTTTTATTTCCCTCCAGCTTGTCAATAAAATGTTGCTGTTGGCCCAGGAAAGTGCTGCTGGACGGTGGGTCCTCCCCTGTGTCCAGCCCCTCTGGATGAGGGCAGTCACTGCCCAGTGCAGGGGCTGCTGCCGTGTCCACGGAGCCGGGCTGGGCAGAGCTGTTTGCTGAGTGCATTTATTGCCTTTGCATAATTTATGAACTGGAGGGGTTTGACCATCATTCGTCTCTGCCAGAGGCTGGCACGGAGGGCTCTGGAGGCTGGAGCTGTAAATTGGATGGTGCACTCCTGCTGAGCTCACAGCAAAGTCCTCGGGTCAGTGTGGGAATTTAATACCAGGAATGGAAGTGTTTTCTCCGAGTGCCATGTGGGCTCTGAGCAGCAGAGACTGTTCTGGCAGCCACGCTGAGTGGCCAAATCACAGAGCTGTCAGTCACTGGGCACGTTGTGGAGGGAGCAGGAGCATTTTTAATCGGCTTGGCATCCGTGCTGCTTCCATAATGGACACCAGTAGGTCTCAGTCCTTCGCCATATGCTTAACTCTGGAGACAAGGTGCTTCTGGGTATAGCAGTAATTATTTGATGTGGAATTAAGCGGACCTTGAAATTAGAACTGGACTGTCGGAAAGCAGCAGGTTTAACACTTTGGTGGAAGCAGCTTCCCACCGACACCACTCTCTGCAGATCCACTCGGATTCAGGATGTTCGTTGGCAAATTCAGATGTCAGTGCTGGCAAGCTCTCTGCTCCCCAAGTACCTCAGCGCTGCAGGGAACACAAAACCCTGAGCTTTTCCAAGCTTATGAGAGGGAAAAACTACAGCAGAGGAGAGATTCCTTAAAGCAGACAGAAAATGGGGGGAAAGGAGAGGCAGCAGAGCGCCGTGAGCACAGCTGGGTCACAGGACACATGCACATGAACACTGTGGCTAAAAGGGAATCATTCTGGCATGCTTAGAGATCCACTCTTTGCCCACTTTGTTTTGGATTCAGGTGTATGATCAGGACTTAGAGTTTGCCTGGAAGGGACACAAGCAAATGAAGCAGTTGCTCCTGAGCTGCCTGGTTTGGGGATGGGCCTGTGCAGGGCTGAGGGTTGGACCCGATGATCCTTGTGGGTCCCTTCAAACTCAGGAGATTCTGTGATTCTGTGCTGTGATTTTCACGGATGAAAATCCATGGGCAGGTTTGCTTCTTTTTGTAAATGTAGGGCCTTGCTCACCCTCACACCAAAACCTCATACGGGCAGTCATGATGAAGTCAAAATGCACAATATTTACAGGGTAAGGAATGAGTTCTTTATATCAAAGCCATGCTGTTCTAGAAATGTGCAGTTTTCCTTCTGTCAGTTAAGTACACCCTTCACTTGTTTGAACATTGTGTTTTTCAAAGTTCAAGCTAAAATTGTCCCATATCTTCATGTTCTCTCTCATTTGTTTGCAACCAGAGTATTTAGGTACAACTAGTGCTGTATAAATAATTTCAGCTATTAAAAAAATTTCACTTCCATTTCTATTTGGAATTAGCTGCACGAAGATTGTAATTTTATCCCATCTTAGCTTCATTTAAAATTAGTTGAAAAATACACAGAAATAGTTCCAGTTTTAATTTGTTAGTGTGTAGCTCAGTGGTGTGGGGAAGGTACCTTTTCACCCCCTGTTCTGATGAAGACAAGGAAAAAGGCCAGTGAAACAGAAAAGTTATAATTAAACAGCACATAGATGAGTTGATTTGTGCAAATCAAGTACATGTATTTGTGGGTGTATTTGGCTCTGTCTATTCACATCCCACTGTAGAGTTAACCTTTGGAATTCACAAAATATAACTAATTTCAAAGCAATTTGGTTGTCATATGAAAATACTCAAAGATGCATTAAATATGATATAAATACAGAAAGGGCTTAACTGAGGGCTGTAATAACCCAGTCAGCTGGTCCTGGGGCTCCTGTTCCTTGGAAACATCTGCAGTTAGATCTGCAGAGGTGTGAGTTCACCCTTGGGTGACACAGACAATTCAGTCCTCTGGAACCTAAAATTGTAGATTTAAACAAACCAAACCCACAGAATGAGGTGCAGTTACCCAGAACTGAGTGGGATGGATCAAACCTGTGGTTTTTTGAGTCCTATTTCCAGCACAGTTTTTGTTCTTCTAGCAAATGTAAATGTGTTTGGGGTTTCTGGTGCTTATCCCTAAGGAACCTTGACTGCTCTAGTCCTGCTCTATTTCTACTATAGTGAAAGTTATTAAAAAGTTGAGCAATGGCAGTTGATAATTATCAACTGTTTTGATAGTATTGATTTTAAATATCAATGCTGTTTTATAGCATTATAAGTGTTTACTGTTGGCATGTTCTTGCTTCCCTGTGAGCTCTGAATTCTTTAGCTCAGCAGCAGTAAGCAAAGCCACAGGGTGAACCTTCCATGTGCTCCTGGAAAGGGGCAGCCTTGCAAATGCCATGTCCACACCCTGCTGCCTGAGGAGCCTGTGGAGCCCATGGAGCCCATGGATTGGCAGTGTGGGGGACACTGTCCATCAAAGCAAAGCAAACCAGTCCTCTGTGACTGCTTTAATTCTCCTCTGATCCAGCTTTGGAGTTAAACCTGCACCATCAGCTCCTGTGCCCGTGGACTGAACTGACAGAGGGTTTTGCAAATGGCTTTTGGTGTTTGCAGAGCAATGTGTTCATAATTCAAACATACAAATGTATCCTCTTCCACAGCAAGGGGGGCAAATTCCCTCCCATACAGTACCTGAGCTTGCTCCTGGAGGTGCCAGAGGTGATGCCCAACGTTTATGAGTTATCAGCTGTCTTGTTCACACAAATATTTCTTCTTTTTTTTTTTTTTTTCTTTTGCTGTAGCAAGTTTTTCTTACCTGTGCTTTTTCTCTTTTTGTGTTTCAGTGTGACAGTGACAGTGATCAAGAAGAAAAGGTAAGAAAGAAAATCAGTATGGGAGCAAAACTAATTTGTTGGATTTGTTGGATTCCCTTATTCCTCTTAATCTTTTACTTGTTCAGTGTTTCTTTTTGGACTGATCTAAAGCATCTCTGTACAAAGAAAATACGTTCTTTAATTTAAATTTGGAATAGACCTCCAAGGAAAGAGAATTCTAATGAATATTTTGGAGGCTACACAATTCATCTTCAAGCATTTTGATGCCTCAGTTTGTGTGGGTTGTTTATGAACAGCAGCCTCACTACCAACCCTTTCCATGGCTACATTTCCCCTTGGAAGTTGTAACAGCAACTGAAGCTGTTTGTAACCCTCACTTTTTCACTTCTTAACACTTATTTAACCACTGTTAGCACCTGTTTTGCTTCTCTGCAGGCAAGGGTCTGCAAATTCAAACTGAAGTGTTGTGGTTGACATATATATATATGTATAAATATATATATTTTTTAGAAACAACATTTGGAAACTGTACATTAAGTCAAGTGACACAACTTGCTGCTAATTTTACCCCCCTACTTTTGGGTTTCTAAGTGGGAAAAGGGAAGAATGTCATACTGAAAGAGTCAGGCAATTGTCTCCAATGCTGTTTATTGTTTAGCAGACTAATAGTATTGAAGCACTGGTATCCACACTGATGCATATTTTATCCATTATTTTATGTTGTGAACAGACTAACCTTTTTTTGGCAAAACTGAAGTAATCATTGCAGAAAAACTGGTGCAATTTCTTTATTTCCAGGTTGGATTTTGTGACTTTTATTTGTATGTTGAGCCTTAAGGGATGTTTTGATAATGTAATGACTTTTGCCTCCTCTTTCACTGGATAAATTGGGGTATGGAAGTCGGGGGAGGGTAAAATAATGTCAGAAAATATTGTTCCTATGATAATGTTGAATTGTTTAGAGTTTCATGAGTGGTTCTGTTAACTAGCTCCAAGGCAAGCCAAGAAGAGGAGAGATGACCATGCTGGTGTGCAGCTCATCCAACAGACAAGTACAAATATGGTGTAAAATCTACAAGGAAACAATGAACACAGAAATCACCTTCCATGAATTTAATCAGTTTTCTACAGGATTTATGTAGCAGGAAGACAAGGAAATTCTCAAACCATTCTGTCTATAACCACCGAAGCTTTGCCCTTCAGCTTTTCCAGTAATTTCCCAAGTAGAGGATTTTTTCCTCATGTTTCTTAATAATTTGCTAACTATTTTAAAGAACCACTGTTTACTTTGAACTGCAGTGATTTTCCTTGCATAAGGGAACTAATCACTGGAGTTAATCAGTGTGACAACAGAAAGGGGAGGTTTTGTTGGGTTTTTGCACAGAATATTAACCTGCACTTTTCGATATGAATTTTTAATGCATTACCATTACATTCCATCCTGTGAAGTGATTATTCATTTTCAGGATGTTCCTTATGCAGTGGAAGATGATAAACTGAATTTCAGCTCCTATGTTTATGGCACCCAGAACTAAAAGTGTAATTTCCTGTCTCTGCTGCATTTATGGAGCTGAACCTCTGGCTGTTTCAGTGAATTTTTCTCCTGCAGCACTCCTGTATAAAAAGGCAGAGAGGCAGCTTTTGGGGATGGTGGGGGGATGCTGGTTCAGGAGACTTTCCACTACACAACACAAGAGAAACTCAGGATTGTACCTCCCACAGAATGTCTCTGCGGGCAGGATTTAAAATCCAGATGAGTATTTCATCTCTGTGATCCATATTTTGTCTTCCCCCTAATGAAATGAGTTTAAGTGCAGATCCAAATATCCCTAATAATTTAGGGTTTTTCAAATCCCAGAACCAGACCCAGCTTTGAGCTCTGTAGCTCAGGCCCAGTTCTGACAGGCTCACTCTGGCATATTTATTCAGGCTGTGCTGGCAGCCCAGGCAAAGATCTAAAGGCCTTGTTCTGCTGTTAATTTGAATTCAGCATATGTAGCCTGTTATAAAATGCGAGACATCATCATTTGAGCAGGTCAAGCATATTCAGATGAAGACAAATGGTGCTTATTTGATTTTCTTAAAATCAGGAAATGAAAAAAGTGCTCTCTGGAGAAATCATGTTCTGCCTGACTTAGATGATAGACCAAGGCATGTACCCCAGATAAGAACAGGCGCTCGTCGCTGGGTTTTATCTCTGAAGGACGGTGGGGACTGTCAGCTCGCTGACATGTGCATTATCCATGTCATTTTAAACAAAGTGACCTGTAGAAAAGTGCACTCTGCCGTGACGTGATAATGGGCTGTTGGATGACAGGTAAAGTACACACTATAAAGGAGGCTGTGCGTTATTCCTTTGTTTAACTGACAAGTAGAAACTTCTTTTCTTCAGACAGGCAGGATCTTTTAGATCTCTTTCAATAGGGCCCAGAAGATTTTTCGAATTCCTGCTCGAAATAAAATGACATTTTTTAGGATGAAAAATTCCCATGAGCACAATGCCCTGGGAAAAGTGAGGGCACCAGATCTCTGTGCGAGAGGTTGATTGTTTCATGAGTAGTGCCCAACATTCCCAGTTTCCATTAGTAACCAGGGGAGCTGAGGGTGCTCAGCAGGACTAGAAATTTGAAGATCCTTGACCCAAATGTCTTATATCATGGTGAAGGTATTGGCCTCCAGCTGTGGAGCTGCTCTAACAGAGAATTGTCAAGTTGCTCTTGGTCAGACCTCGCTCGGTGTATCTTGAGGATTGTGGAGCCTGCAATGTTTCCAGGAAGAGATCTATTTTTCTTTAGGACTGTCTCTTGCAGATTTTGCTACCCTGTAGTATACAGAATATAGGGTATATTGCTGCAAAGGAATTCTGTACTTGGTCTTCCGAAAATGCAAAGGAAGCAATTTTGCTTCATTTAGGATTTTTGAGGGCAAACTCACACTGATCCTTCTAGGAGATCTATGAGAGGTAGAAGTGATGCATGACAGCTGCATATTCCTTCTAGAATAAATAAGACCTGGCATCCAGAAAGACAGACCAGTGCCTTTGAATAAAAATTGGCAGGTTGGTCTGGTGAAAGGTGTGGCACAGATCGAGGGGCTGAAAGATGAGTGGGTTCAGGTCTGACTGGGTGGACCACTGTGAAGCAGGAGAATGCAGGAAGGAGCAGGATGTGGGAGGCTGAGGAGCAGATGGGTAGTGAGTGGTGGCAGAGTAGGAAAGGCAGCGTCTCCTAGGCTGGCAATGTTACTTTTTTCACACTCGAATGTGCCCCTCTGTGGCTGTGTAAATCACGGCTGAGATCTGATCTCTGTTAGGTGATGGCTGTGCCTCCAGTCCATCTTCCAGAGCCACTAATTGGGAGCCAATAGACAGAGGCACTTTCTGTCTGTGTCTGCCCTCACATGAGACATTTCTCCAGAGATTTCTCGGGAAGAAGAAACAAGGATATTTAATTGAAAAAATGATGCAGCCCCCGCTCAGCAGTACTGTAGCTAAGGCTGTGTCAGCATCTCAATTTTAAATGACATGGTTTGGGTGGATAATTTGTCTATTTATATAGATTCATGCTCCTTCACTTCAGTTTGACACACAGGACTGGACTGGAGCACTCAAAGTAGGCATTTTGCTCTCCTGTTGCTAAAAAGCCTGAAGAGGCAGCAGGTGTGTCTGTGGGAGAAGAGTGTACTTGGAAGACTTGCATCAGAGTGAGAAGCACTAATTCTTAGAGAGATGTCATTTTCCATCCTGGGATCCTTTCAGCAAATGCCACTGGGATTTCTTCCTGAATCAGAAAAAAGTATGGATCCCAGGGGGACTCGATTTTCTCCATTAAAAAGTCTGTCAGTCTTATTCTTTGAGCAGGTCTCCAGAGCTGATAATGTAAAATTAGGGCAAGCTATTGCACAGCTAACAAATTTAAGTGCAACTGTATTATCTTTTGATATCTCGATACAATCTTTAAGATTATACCCATGGTAATTAATACAATATTAAAAGCATAAGTGCAAACACATAATTCATCTTCTGGAAATCTTCTGGAAATCAAAGGAAATCTTGTTTGGAAAAGACATACAAAGAGCTTTGATAAGGAAGTCAAATGCTAAAGATGAGGTAAGGAATGAGGTACTGTTTTGTTCTCTGTCTCTACCATTTCCTCTCACTACTCTGTTTAATTAGACTGGTTTTAAAATTAAAGGCTCAATCTGAGGCACTTTAGATATTTTTCACTTAGGAAAATGCTTCGTTGATCCAGGGTTTGCAGTGTTCCCAGGCCTGATTCAAGAGGAGAGACCTTCTCCTTGCTGGAGTTGTATCCAACTTTGATGCAAAACTTAAAAAAATTACTGTAACTGAGGATTTAATTCTGGGTATATTTTAGGAGTACCCAATTGGTTTATGAGGCTCTTGAATACCATTAAAATGTGGTCTTCCAGGGCCCAGCAGAGTCTGGCTGGTGATGGCTCAGCCCAAGCACTGCCTGGTGTTCCTGCTGAAATGGGCTTTCCTTTGGGTGGGCTTGGTGTAGAATGGAAAGGGAGGACAGAGGTTGGTCAAATCAGTGGCTAAATTTGCAAAGTCTTGCCATATGGTCAGAGAGGGGAAGAATAACAAAGCTCCCCCAACCTGGGAGGGGATTAGGATGAGTGGTGCTGTGCTTGCCAAGAAACCTGTGCTGGTGGGAGCCTGTTCTGGTGTATTGCTTGTCAGGCTTCATTATTTTTGTCTTTGAAAGAAAATTTTCTTCTCTGAAGAGAAAAACATTGTGCCACTGAAAGCACCATGAGATCTGAAGAATGATATTTTCTGAATCAGGCTATTTTTAATGATAATGCTGATCTATTTGATTGCTTGTAAACCAGCTATGAAGCAAAGATTATGGCCTGGGAAATACCAGCTATGTCCAGGGAAAAGGGATGGCTATTTGTGTGTATCTGTATACACACCAAAGCTTCCTACCTGCACCCTCTGTATGTTCTTGCAGTGCTTTTGGTCAGTTATTTTGAGTATGGACTTTGGAGAGATGTTTTGGAGTAGTATTTGGGCAGATGTTTGTCCCCCCCAGTTCATTACACTGTATTTCAGTGTTTGGTAGTTAAATATCCACTCATACAAGTGTTTATATGTTTATGTGTGGGTTTGTGTAGTTGCTTTTGAATGTGTTTCTAGATATGTTAAAAAAACCCCACAGTTTTTAGCCCAACTTTACAAACTAAACTTGTTTAGGTAACAATAAATGCTCTGCTTTATCTATTCTAAGAGGAATTTAGGAAGGGCCTGCTTAAACCTTTCAGTACCACAGAATAAATGCAAAGTTTGTTGGTCATGAACTTCATGAGCCATTTCCTCCTGCCCAGCAGATCTGCAGCGTCCTGCCTAGTTGTTTCTGTGCTAAATTTACAAAACATCATGTTTAGCTGAGCTGGCCTGTGGGGCTGAGGCTGCTCTGTGTTCCCTTCCCTGCAAAAGATGTGCAGGACACACCAAATTGTCCTTTCTTGGGCAACAGAAAGAACCCAGAGCAACCCCACCACAAACTGTGCTGCAAAACAGAAGACCAAATTAAGCAGCTGCTTTGCAGAGGGCTGTGTTCTGTGGATTCTGCAAAAGCTTTATCATAAATGGATTAAATGGTGATGGAATTGCTTTATGCCCTCATCTATTACACAGGACTGCGTTTACAGACGAGTGCAATCCACTCCCATGTTGGGGATTTTTTAGTAGGATGCTTGGAAACAAAACTGTATTTGGGATATTTGGGATAATTTTTCCTCACCCCTGGGAGGAATGAGAGAAGGGAAGGGTTTGAGTAGCACTTGAGGGGTAAAATGCCCCCCTGGATGGTGCCAGGGCTGCAGCAGAAGGACAGCTGGGAGCCAGCTACATTTATACATGGCCACCACCATGGCCATACAGTGATATAGGAATATCTGTACTCTTCTTACCACTTAAAACTCAACCAGGGCTTCAGTTTGCTGTTTATGCACTGCTGATGTATAAATAATAAATTATAATTTACCTAGTCTGAAAAATTTTGGTCATAAAGGGAACTCTGAGCATTTATTGAGCTGTTGAAAGAAGGGCATGTCATCAGAGCTGGGTTTTTTTCATCCCATTCTTCAAACTGAAATATAGGAAGATGGGGGTGATTTTTAGAGGAAAACTTCAAAATGAGAAGTGTGTCACCTCCAGTCTAGTAAGACAGCCTGAGGAATTAGTGTGTGGCCTTAGGTTGTGTGAGACATTCCCTGGCTCTCCCAGCCAGGGAGCAGAAAGGATGTAGCCTTGGGAAACCAGTGGAAAGGAGCCTCCATGGGGTTGCAAGGTCCTGAGGCTCAGGAAGGGGATTGACTTCAACATGGGGGTGGGATTCTGTGTGGGAGCTCTGGGAGTATTCATGATGGGAGACTGCCCTCCCCAGCCTGCAGCTCCCTGGGGCTTTACGGGGCTGGTTATGGCTGGTACATAAAGGCTGAGTAGCTGTCAGGCCACTCAACCCCCTCATGCACTGGACTCTGGGAAGGGCAAAGGGATTAGTCATGAGAAATCTGGATTCTTGAAAAAACTCCTTGGGTGGTGGGTACCAACCACCATGTTTAGCAAACATGGGGAAACTGGCTGAGATTTTAATTGGTTACTTCAGGTCATGGGATACTGCTGTCTGACTGTTTGGCATATATTTATTTTGGCTAAGGAGAGGATTACAGAAATCATTTCTCAGTGCTATTCCTAAAACTGTTTCTGCAAAGCCAGGATGTTTCCCATCAGGGCGATTTATGCTGCATATTTGTACAGGTGTTGTCTTTTTAACTCTGGAAAATGCAGCACCTTAAACTTGCCCCAAGGGTGAAAGATCACCCAGACTTTATATGCTATCGAGGCTCAGGCAATCAGGAAGTATTTCTTACTGTTTAAGGCCCATTAGGAGGAAAGATAAGGCTCCTTTTTATTCATTTGATGTGCCACACGGAGGGTCCCCACAGCTAGAGTGGTAATAAAACCGGGGCTGAGCGTGTTTGTTGTAAAAGATGATGTGTTTGGCACCGAGGGGAGGGAACACGTTGTTTACAGGCGTGGGACGAGCTCTGTCCCCGTTTGTCCCATCCTTTGTCATCTCTGTCACTCAGCACCACACTGTCAGAGGTAACCTATCTCCTCCCTCCCCTGCCCTCTCCCCCTCCCCCTGCCCTGCTCCCCTTTCCCTTTTTTTTTTTCTCTTTTTTTTTTTTGTGTAGAAAATTTGTATTTACTTTGGGAGTGTAATTTGTTCCTCCTGGATAATGTGACCCTTAGCGGAGCTGGATCATGGGTTAGTTGAAGTGATATTTTCCGCTAATGGTAGTCGTACATCATTGCTGTCAGCTCGGGTTAGGAGGCAAGCACATTACAGCTCCATTTTACCTCTGCAGGCATCTGGGATTATTTGCCATAACTGAGTATGACATGACCACACTACAGAGTGCATTAAAATTTTACTGGCTTCCCAGGCAAGTTCCCTGGCTCCAGCCTGCCTTCAGGCAGCCGTAATGATGGATACCTCTGAGGTCCTGACTTCCTGCACCAAGGATACTCAATGTCAATGGCCCAAACAGGTTTTGCTCTCCCCAGGGCTTTAGCCCAGCTTCTGGCAGTTGAGTAAACAATCAAGAAGTGGAACACGGGGAGGGGAGGTTGGCACCGATGCCCCCACGTTCCTCCAAGGGCACCCAGCGCCTTGGAACTTCTGACACTGTCACATCAGCATCTTAAGATGCTGCTCAACCATCAGGGCCTAAAAAGTGTCATTTGCAGGCTGCAAATAAAAAAAAAAAATTAAAATCACGGTATGAAAATTGATAGCAAAAGCATCCAGGATTCGGGAATGATACGTGTTGAATGTGTAACAGGCAGGGCCCACGATGCATAACCAATATGGAACATGCAAATGCACCAAATGCTGATGTTAGAAGTGTATGCTCCTGTTGCAGTCTATTTTATGCTCTATGCTTATATGCAGAGTCATACTTACACCTGTAGCTATATCCAATATTTTAAATTCTTATTATTTTTATATAGACAGTTACTGTTCTCCTACAGAATCTTAGAATACCAGCTATAGCACATCTACATGTATATTATTTTGCAGCATGTGTTTTCATGTATACACATGCCTCCTATGAAAAACATACACATTACTTTCATTGAACATGTCTGTTTATAGAGATTGCATTATTTGCAGTGTGTCTGTGGGTATAGATTGACATTCAAAATTAGAGGTGTAGTCATACAGAGAAGTGTGTCTTGAGGAAACTTGGGGGAGAGGTTAAATCGAATATAGTAGTGGTTTCAAATGCTTCTTGAAAAAGTATAATATATACCCCACGATAATTTTATTGCAGCCTCCTGGTGGTTTTATAAATACCTACAACACAGATCTGTGCTGCCCACAAGCTCTCCTCCCCACAGCAGCACTAAGATCTATAATAATTTCAGGCAAAAGGTACATAATTATAGAGAGTATTTCTGTAAACTAAGCAGGGATTGTGTGTGTTTGAAATCCTCCAAGTTGTTCTCCTCTGTTATTCTGCTGTTGTGTGAATTAGCAAACGGAGGAGGAATGAAAAAAAGATCAGGTTTTTTTATTTAGCTTTTTTTGTTTGTCTTTTGAAGTGCTTAATTGCATTTATATTCACAGTGAGGTGAGAAAAGTTATGGGGCTGAACAGCTTCTTGGGGTAAGATTGTCTGGGTTCACAGAATCATGGAATGGTTTGTGATGGAAGGGGCCTCAAAGACCATCCAGTTCCAATTCCCCAAAGTCTCCCTGAATCCTTTCCCTGTTAAATCCTGCCATCTGATGTGCACTCTGCTTTTTCTGGAGCGTCCAAGGCCAGGTTGGACAGGGCTTGGAGCAACCTGGCCTAGTGGAAGGTGTGGAATGGCAGGGGTGGAATGAGATGATGTTTAAAGTCCTTTCCAACCCAAACCTTTCTATGTTCCTGTGATCCAGGGCCAAGTTTCGGGATGTGATCTTGATTTCATTTTGTTTTGGTATAGGGCATTGCTGGCAATAAATATTCCAATTCTAATTGCAAAACTTAGAGCCAAACTTTACTAGGCCCAAGAGTTTTATCTGTGCCCAGATTGCAGGATTTGATTCTCGGTAGGGGAGGAGAGAGGAAGAAGAGATTAAAGACTAAAGCTGGTGATGTGCTCAGTGCTGTACAAGGAACAGAAGAGACAGTTTCAGGCATCTCTAAGGATAACATGCAAATTCCTAAAGCCTTCCCAGCAGCTTAGATCACAGCAAGAAAGACTTTCCAAATGATAGATAGCTTTGCTTGTTCACTTTATAGTGTTACATCTCTTTTTTTATATGTAGCAAAACTTTTATCAAAGTGATTCCGTGAAGGTTGTACGTGGGAATGCCAGGCAAGATTTTCCTTTTAGGTGCCACTGGTGCAGCATGAGTAAAATCACAGTGTGGTTTTCTGATCTTGCAGGTAACAAGTTGTGATTTCAAGTCAGTGAAGATGTAAGTGTGTGTCTGTGTGTGTGCACACAGTGCTTATGCCCACATGCTCTGTCTATCTTGAAATCCAGGAAAAACTTGTCCCACATGACGTGAGTTTCAAACTTAATTTAGAGTGTTCAAACTGAGATTCTGTTATTTTGCACAAGCATCTGTAAACCCTCCACACGAAAGTGAGATGAGATATCCTAAAAGGAAATCTGTGTCCAGAAACCTGCTGGCTCAATTCCTGTGATCACTACAACTCTGTGGAGACACTGTAGGTTAGATATCAGCTTTATAGGTGTGTTTTGGGAGCAGGTATTAATGAGTGTGCACTCAGTATGGTCTGTGTGTATGGAAATATCCAGAAACTCAATCTGTGGATCTTGGAGTTTGGCCATGTCCAAACATATCCAGGTTATACAAAGTGTTTCTTTAAGGACTATATGTTATTCAAGTATAATATTCATATACACTTTATGCTATTGAGTAACATCTGTTTTTCATAACAAATCAGGTTTTATAATCATGTATGAGGCATGCTCCCCATTCCTGAATGTCTGTTCTCACTTTTCCTTGAAAAGAAAAAGTCTTGGGCTTGAGAACTGAGAAGGTGAGACATTTCTTTGGAGGTTTCTTTAGAAAGAGAAGAAAAAAATATAGAATGAAGTTACAGTAATTATTTTATGTTTTTAAGAGTCTTGGAGGCCACAACACATGTAACCATCTCAGGTTTCTCACAAACATATCCAAAGACAGGCTGAAAACAAGGAGACAGGAAATTAAATGCATGCACCAATGGACTGAGAAGGATTCCAGCAAGGACTGGGTTGGGTTTCTACATTCTGTTCTCCATCTGGCTCAGCACTGCTCAGGGTATTGTGGGCTTGGAAGTGGTATAATACAGCTACTGTGTATCTTGGATTCCAGAAATTCCCCCTAAAGGGTACAAGTGAAGAGACTGACACATGGTTTGAATTAGGATTGGGCCTGCAGGTACCAGCAGAGTAAGGGTCTTTCTGGTCTTTCATCTTCCTGTTAATCCAGAGTAGGTTTGGCACAACCTGCCCCTCCCTCTTTCCTCACAGCCTCAGGAGCCAAGAGAACACCTTCTCCCAAAGGCTCTGCCTGTGCCTGGCTCTGCCACCCACCAGTGACCGCCTGGTTTCTCTGCTGGAAGGAGAAGCCTCCAGGCTGTAGTGCAGGTAGAGATGTCCTGAGAGTCAAGGAGTTGTAGTTTTAAGAAAAGCAGATGTGCAAACAGTGCATTGGCAGTGCTCACAGCAAAGGGGTGCCTCCCCCCAGCTGGTGTGTTTGTGTGACCAGGTGGAATCATCTCGGAAGGACATCCCGCGTGAAAACAGGAAAAGGTCAGGACACGTTTACTGTCGGCTGGCCGGGTTCTTCCAGGCACACCATGAGCTGGCTCCTGGTCTGCACCGTGGGATCTACTGGGGGAGCTGAGAATGTGGAGGGATTGGCTCGAGGTGAACCTGACATGCTTTGCATTGGGAATGAAAGTCAAATTGTGTGTGCTGACTCTCGCAAGCCTTTCTCTGACCTCTGTGAAACGTCTGGAGTCACGCACAGGCATTACAAAGATGCCTGCTTTGTAATTTTCTTATAGTAAGAAGCACCAAGAAGACCTTTCTGCCTTTAAAAATTGCCTGGGCTTTCTAATTTATGCTGATATCTCCTTTGAAAATGCACCACTGAATTTCTGGGCTTCACAGGCTGCCTCAGCATCCCATTTCAGCTGACTCTGGCCAGGCAGACAATATTAAACAAGGTTGTTCATTCATAACAAAAGCATCCTAATTGAGTTACATTATTACATTAACTGTAGCAATCAGATTGAACCAAATCACTGAGTGATAATGTCATTTTCCAGAGTATCATTTGTAGAAACCAGTTGTCCTGTAAGATGCAATAACTTACTTAATCCTGTAGAGTTTATAGTGACTTATGTATCATATCAAATTCCTTACTTTCAGGGAAAAACCGAGCAGTTAATGCATGGTTGTGAATGGGTAAGTGATGAATTTACAGAGAAACATTCAGCAGGTCCCAGACAAACTGAAGAATGAGTGATAGCCTATAACAACCTCAGAGAAAGGGACGGGCATGACATGAAACATTTTCAAACTGTGAACTTCTGCCAACACATGGGTGGCACAGTTTGTTTCAGGGGGTTGATGGATGGCTGCTTTATTGGCTCAGGGTTGCCCACTGAGCACAAATTCTCAGCCAGAGACTGAGAGAGGATAGAGAAGTTGATTTTGAAGTGTACATGGCAAATGTTTACAAGTAACCTCATTTGGAAAATGTAATTTCTGTCGGTGTTCCTGTGTGCCACCAGGACTTAGGGGGGATTCCTCTTGTTAATGCGTTTCCAGATTTGGTTTGGTTTGGTTTTGTGAAATCATGGTGACTACAGAAGAGGAGGAGAGGGGTCAGTTCAGAGCAGAGGAATAAGATTTGGGACAGGACAGGTCAGCCCCAGTCAGGTGTCACTGGGGAGGCAAAATTCCCTTCGGGGAGGGGAGCAGTGGGAACATTCAACCTCCTCAGGTAATAGAGTCCTCTTCCATCCAGTGCCCTGCTTTGCTGCTGTCAAGCACAAAGTATTTAAACCCTCAATAATTCATTTCTCTCAGGCCTCAGTGCAGCAGCACATGAGTGTGTGGCCCTTCTTCCCTCTGTGGGACAGAAAACCTTGTGGCTGCAGCCCCCGGGGGTCCCCGGCACGGGCTGAGGGGTGTCACATCACCTCCGAGTTTTAAAACCCTCCTGATTTCGAGTTTACTTGTTCACAGGAACTAACAGCCTTGGCTAAGGCCCTGTAAAACACTTCCAGTCCCTCCACTGCGGGGAGCTGAGGAGGTGGAAGTGCTGCCAGCCCTGCTCCTGGTCACACTGCCGGGGTCACTTTGCTGGTGGTGTCGGTGCTGAGCAGGATCAGGCTCAGGGGGCACTGCAGGGACAGTCACTCAAGGCTGTTGTTTTCAATATGGTAGAAATCCAAAGAGTCTTGTACTCCCAGGAAAATACACACATGCTGGAAGATCAACGTTTGTGCTTGTAATGTGTCATCCAAAACACAATGGAAGAGAGGCTCCATCAGACTTCCATAGGATCCCTGCGGTGCTTTTGTTTCTCTTTCCTGGTCCAAGAAGAACAGCAGTCCTGACCTTACTCCTTACATGATCTTTGGGGCTACACTTTAGTATAAACATAAGGTTCAAGAGACATTCAGTACAGAAGCCTGAAATCCAAGTGATATTGTACTTCTGTATTTTTTATGCTTCTTGCTGCAGCCCTCAGAAACCCCTCCCACACTGGGTTCCTAGGGACCTATACACAGTGCAGACAGAGAAAAACCATCCTTGTCTCCCAGATCCTTTGATATAAATAAATGAGATTGTGTGAATTGAAGGGGGAATTAAATACAAAGGAATAAAATCATACAATCACAGAATGGTTTAGGTTGGAAGGGACATTAAAGATCATCTCGTTCCAACCCCCTCATATATATCATTCGTGTCAGTGGCAGATCTAGGAAATACAGATCTCCCAGATCCCATGCCTAGCATTCAGAGTTTTGCTTTGTTTTCTTATTTCTTAGTTTAGTGGCTCCTAATGGTGGTTTGTGCGTTGCTTTTGATCCAGGGGGCCTCAGAGCAGCCTGTGGACAGTCTGTGGTGCATCACTGCCCTTGAGTGCCAGTGGAACAGGTTGTGTAAGGGGCATTTTGAAGACCATTGTTCCAGAGATCTTTCAGGATCCTCTGATATTACTTGCTGTCATCCCCAGCAAGTGTTCTCTGAAGTAGAAGTTGGAGACTGCATTGCAGGGACTGTCAGGTTTGCATGTGGGTCTCACAGACCTCAGTAAGACTGGTGGCATTTTAAGATTCACCCCTTAAAATCCAGTGTTGCTTCACATTTCTTCTGATGTGAGGGGTGCCTGAACCTGCAATTCTTTGCCCAGTGTCTAAATTCTGGGGGTCTTGGGGCAGGAAATTGAGAGGTGACCTCTTTGCACTGTGCATTCCTGGGGGATCAGATGATGGGACAACTGTGGCATTTGCTAAGTTTCTTTTCTGTGCATGATTTATATGTACAGTTACAAAATACTTATTTAAATTAATGACTTTTTAAAAGTAATGTAATGCTTGTTTTTGTTAATGGGAAACCTGACTAAAGAGCTTTCAGTTAGCTGCTGCAGTAAATCCTTACACATCCCTGCTACTTCCTGTGGTAGCATTCATCAGAATGGACTCACTGGCTACTAATGCAGATGCTGCATGTAATTCAGTATAAATTTTTATTGTAATTTACCATTAATTAGTGTCCACTTTTTCTAAAGTGTTAAATGACACCAAAAAATCCATAGGGAATAGGGGTCAACAGACACTAGGGAAAATAGAATGGTTTGGGTTGGAAGGGACTTAAAGATCCTCTAGTTCCCACTTGTGCTTCAAAGCTCAAAATGGCCCCAGTGCCATAGGGACACATGTCTAGTGGTGTTTCTTTATGTATTTCTTTAAACACAGGTGTTATATGGACTGGTTTCCTTTGTAGATTTGGGGTTGGGGCCTGTGTCATTGGGGCTGTGCTGTAGGGTGGATTGTACTGCTCTAGAAAAGGAGAAAAGCTGATGCTTTGGGCTCCTGGGACAGGTAGAAAAATCAGTGTACTTCATGACTCCATGAAAACAGGCTGAGGGGGCTGAGCTGAGCAGTTGTTAGGTTTTTTTTCCAATAGGAATGAAGGACTGAAGTTGAAAATGCTCTTTACTGTGCTCTTTTTTGCAGGGAAACGGCATATTTTTCTAGAAGCTCATTCTTATTCATAAGGCTATTTTCTGTATATAAATTCACTAAGGCTAAGTCAAAACTTCCCATAACCATATTGCTCCATATATAATCTGTTTACTATGGCATTTGCCATACCAGGTAAACACATTAAAGAAAAATACATAGAATACATAGAAAAATACATAGAAAATTAATAGATGAGCAGGAACCAAGTCACACTTTAGTAGTGTGTTAAGGATATTTTGTGAGTAAACAGTAAATCCTAGAACCAAAGCACCCCCTGTAAAACATCCACTTTAAAATGAAGCTTTTCAGTTAAAAACATGAAGCAATGGGAAACAGAGAGAATAACGAGCCGGAGCTGGAAGTGAACAAGAGTAAACGCTTCAATTCACATTGAAATGATTTCTCCTGCCTGGTGTAATTTAACCTGCCCACACTGCTAAACTTCTGTGTTCCACAGTTCTGTCAGACTGTCAGGAGGAATGAAAAACCTTCTTGAAGCCTCAGCCTCTATTACACAGGGAGAACATTCCAGGCAGTGTTTCCTTGTATGGTTTTTAAGATTTTTAGCTTGGTCTCTCAAGTATGAAGAATACCCTCCTTCATGACCCCAGCCTCTTGTTAGCTGATAGATGAAATCTTTTCTTAAGCTCAGTCCCTTGTCTATTATGTTTGCAGAATTCAAGGTTTCTCTTTAAGCTTCCTGGCTTACTGCCAGAAGTCCCTGGCTTTGTTATCCAAAGAAATTGCCTTTTTATTAACAGGAAGTGGATCTCTGAAATGGCAAAGGTGCCAATCTGCTTCCAGGTGAGGGAGAACAATTTTATAGGTGTGATCTCATACTTTCACCACTGCCAATAACTACAAACAGAATGGCAAAAACTGTTGTAGTGGTTGGGGCTTTTTGTTTGTCTGGTTTTTAATTTGGAAAGCTGCGATATAGCATAAAAGCAAAATACAGACTGTAGTCATCTCTGTGTTTTCCATGTTCTTTTAATCTCAAATGTCTGTTATCAACCTATAAACTGTAGTCTGCACACCCAGGAAAAATACACATCAAAGCAAGTTGGGTTTGGGCTTCAATCTCCCCTGAAGAATTTGCGCTGTAAAACAAAGAAACTCATTTTACACGTACACCTCAGCTAAATTGTGTTCTGGAACACTTGAGCAGAGAGGGTTGTATGAGATGAGTACTGTGGAAGGAATATTGTCTGTACCATCCAGGCTGGAATCTGGCCATTGCAATAGCTCAGCTGGCCAGGTAAGTTGTGGATCATCGCTGATTTCTCTGTGTCACCCCAGATAGTTTTACCTCTGCCATCTAAGTGAAGTAAATCAATGAAATGAGGCTTACTGGAGATTCTCATTTAAGAACTTCAGTGCTTTTTCATGTGACTGCTTACTCAGGACTCAGCAGCAGAAAAAGATTCCAGGCCACAGCTAATCAGACAAGTGATCCCATTTACCTGAGATATCAAGAACTGGTTAGGAAGAGATTTCTCTAGCAGGAGGCATTTGTGGTTATCTGTAGATATTGTTTAAAGCCTTTTTTCTCTTTTAGATAATGACCAGCTACTACACTTTTCTAGATTTCAGTAAATGTGGTGAATAACTGAGGGGGGATGGAAATAATTAATTTCGATACCAATTGAGAACCAGTTGTGGCGACAGATACTTTATTTCACCTTCTTGAAGAAATGACTGTGTAATAAAATTACTAAGCACATTTTCACAAGTACAGGAATACCAATTCACATTAGTGAGAGAGCTGAAAGGAGAAAGGCAGTATGTTTAGCAATAAGCCATCATAGGGTTCTTTAACTGATTGCTGCCTACAGGACTTGGATAAATTTCTAAGGACATGGAGAACAATGAAACAGTGAAGCAGGAAAAGCAGGATTCAAGAGAAAGCACATTTTGAAGAGCTATTTAATTAGTTTCTTTAATTAGTTACAGATTCATATTCTAGTGTGTGTGATTTCCCACCACCACAAAAGCCTAATGAAAGATTCCCGTGTCAGATGCTCCTTCCCCCACTGCAGAGTGTCTTATTTCAAAATCTACAGTAAGTACCATGACATTTCCTCCTTTCTTTTGCTAATATTGACCTTGTGAGGGGCTACACTTGCAGTTGTTATAAATCAGTCCAACACTGATTACTACTGAGCTTTCTTGATTTGCATCAGCTAAGGCTGTTGCCTGGGTGCATCCTCTGAGCATGAAATGAAGACAGAAGTCAGTGCTAAATGGAGCTGACCCTTTCCTTTAATTTGCAGTCAGTGGAGGAGCTCCTGAAATC
The DNA here is from genome assembly GCF_025592945.1 of Manacus candei. Taxonomy (NCBI): domain Eukaryota; kingdom Metazoa; phylum Chordata; class Aves; order Passeriformes; family Pipridae; genus Manacus; species Manacus candei. The sequence goes on from NW_026138124.1 coordinate 2,044,696, forward strand.
TGAATTGCCAGGGCTGTGTCATTTGTGTCCCTTGGACAACCATAGTTCAGGTCACACTGCCAGGCTTCCTGGATAAAACCTGATTGAAAACCCGGGCATGTTTGTTCTCACTCCGTTTTTATATCTGGGATTAAAAATTATCTCAGTGCCCTTGCTCAAGTGTCAGGACAGTTAACAGGGAAGAGGCTGTGATGGGCAGGAGAAGTAAAACCCGCAGTCCATCTCGTGAACTGCACTTCTCCCTGGCAGACCAAACCTCTTCTGGTCTTGCTCCTGACAAATCCAGCATCTTACCTCTTCTTGCAAATTCTAACATGAATCACTTGTAGTCTAAAAGACTAAAAGAAGGTGATGGGAGTGTAACCACTGTGGTCTGTCATAATAAGGGCTATGCTATGGCAAATTCATCTGCAGTTGGGTTTCTGTGTATCTTTTAATATTCAGTACGAGCCAGATCTCGTGTGATGTCCTCCCAGAAACGTGGGATCCTTTGTGGGTTTGTTACTTTGTGTTAAGCATTTCCCAGGAGTGTTGAAATGCTTAATGCTGAGATATCTTTGTGGCTTTTCAGCTCAGTGTTCTGATTGTGAAGACGTGAAGGGAAGAAATGATTGGGAGGATTCGTCACCTGGTTTCATTTGAACAATTGCTTTTCCCCCTTGGTCAGATGTGGGACAGAACAGGAATCACCTAAATGTAGATAGATTGCAGTAACACATGACAGTTCTTTATTGGTTTCCATTACCTATGCTGCTCATTTCCCAAGAGGGAAGAGCAGCTAATACTGTATATTTTTAACATAAACCAAAGGGAAGGATAAGCCAGTGCATATGAAAGGATGGCTCTTTATTCTCCATATGCACTGAATTGAATTGCAATTTCCTCCTTTCGTTTTCTCTCGGTTCTCTGCGTGGCAGAGTGGCCAGGTGTGTTTGTAGTTCTTCACCAGCAGATGATCACTTGAAGCCCACAGGTAATGAGTGGACACACGTTGTGCAGTGACAGGGTTTTCAGGCACAGCTCTGCTAATGAATTGATGGTGCTGCATAAAGGCTGGGGGCAGCCAGGCCTCCTCTGGGCTGGGGAACTTTTGCATGCTTCCCTTTTAGCTCACTGCAAACCCTTTCTGTCTCTGCAGTAGGTATTTCACACCTTTATTTAGATGTTTCGTTGAGTCTTCTCATTGTGTTCATATATATATCCAAGATCTGTGTGTCTGAGGAGCTCACAGCCAGTGCTGGGGTATTGTCCTCCAGTGTGTGAATGGTGCTTTCCCTTTGCAGAGACCAAGACTAGTCTTCTCCCTTCTGCAATAGTGCAGATCAGTACCAGGTGGGCAAAACAGAGCATTTGGGAAAGGTTTTCAGATGTGCAAGAAAGTAGACATGGTCCCAGTGAAGGAGGTCAGCTGTCTTCTGTGCCTTTCTGTCTGCTTTTCTGCTCTCTCTCCTTTTCTCTTTCTCCTTTCCTCCCTCTCTCCTTCTCCTCCCCCTTAATGGATTTTCTGGCTGTTTCTTTAAATAAAAAATTAATAATGGGAAAAGCTTGTAGCTGGTCCCTGGGGTAGAATAGTGGCTAAGGATGTAAAAGAATGATTTGAACAAACAGTCTCAGGAGGATAAATGAAGTGCTATGAGTTCTGTAAGTAAAGGAAAATATATATAACTGAAAATATTTGCCTAGTTAAGCAACTTCTATAATAAAACTTAAGCCACAGTGTTAGCAGCTTGGAATGGATTTTTAAACCCAGTCAGACAATCTAGGAGACTATATTTAATTTTTTTAATAGGCATACAATGTTTAGATGTCCAAATCACATGAATTCCAAAGGACAAGATCTGTAGGTGGCATTTGGATGCCTGGAGATGTAAATAGGCTTCTTACGGGATTTTTAGAAGGGAATAAGCAAATCAGGCAGCCAACTAGTTTTGTTTTTAATAGGAATTGCATTCCCAACATGCTTTTTATGCCTCCTCCTTCCTGCAGGGATTTACCTTCTCTAGCACAAGACAATTTGAAAATGATACTTGGAAGTGTAAGTCACTTTGCTTATGGAAAATGTACCCCTGATTTCCCAATAGCTGTTCTGACAACCTGAAAACTGGAAAGCATGTGTCCACTTCTCTGATACAGGTCATGTGTGATTGCTTGAAACACTGGCCAAGCACCAGCCCCTGTGCCAGCCCTCCCTGCCAGACTGCCATTCCCTGTTCCAGGCTCTGGAAAACAACCCATAGAGCTCAACCAGCAAAGGCTGGGCTGGCTTACATTGAACAGGCATTAAATAAGGAACTACTTAGATTTTCCTAGGCTGCTACATGCTGCTATTCATAATGCATTGCTGTAGAAAACTTCTGATTTAAATGTAAAATCTGGGAATGGGATGTGTTTGTGCTGCCCTGCGCCCTGGGTGGATCCTTCTTGCTCATGTTCAAATGGGGACCTCCCTGGCATGTTCTGGGGACCTCAGCAAAGCCTTCTGCCAAACTCCAGTAAACCCCAGCCACCTCCAAGCCCCGATGACTGATAATCTTGGAAGTGGCAGTTAATTGGTGAGAACGAGCCTCGGCAAGGCAGGAGCAGGGTCCTTCCCCAGCCCTCCTCTGCCCCCACTCTGGGCACTGAGGGAGGGAGCACCCCACCCTCTGCTTCCTTTTATTCCTCTGTTTGTAAAGTAATTAATCTCATTCTGCTGAGATAAAATTTTTCTATTAAAGGGAAAAAAAACCACCTTCAGTCAAAACAACATTTGGGGGAGTGAAGGAGGGAGGGAGAGAGGAGTCCTCCTCACAGTTTGTTAATTGGTTCTTTCACCTGACAGTAGTTTGTGTCAATTAACTTGATACTCAGTGAAAGTGAAATTAATCCACCTGGGTCAAAAGCAGCTATTAATTTTTAATCATAACAAAATGCTCACTCGACAGATTTGTAGCTCCACTTAGAATAAACAAGATACGCATGAGATGGAATGTGCCACAGGCTCCGCTCCACGGAGGTGCTCCTGGGGATAATTTCCTTCTCTCCTGCAAAGGGCAGAGGTGAGGCAACTCAGCTGCTAATGACAGTTGTCTTCCAAAGAGGCTGTTTCCCTGGTGTATGTTTTCCCTGTCCCCAGGGTGTTTCACCCCTGGAAATCAAACCCTTCCCAGGGTAGATCTGGGTGCTCTCCGTGCAGCAGGGCCTGTGGAGGGGCTGGGGCTGTGAGATACCAGGCACAGAGACTGAGGGGAGACCTCAGTGCAGTTCCAACTTCTGGGCAGGGGCAGAGGAGGGGCAGGGACTGAGCTCTGCTCTGGGGGGACCAGGGACAGCAGCCAGGGAATGGCTGGAGCTGTGTCAGGGCAGGCTCAGGTTGGATCTCAGGCAAAGGTTCTTCCCCCAGAGGCTGGTTGGGCACTGCCCAGGCTCCCCAGGGCAGTGGGCACAGCCCCAAGGCTGCCAGAGCTCAGGGAGGGTTTGGCTGATCCTCTGGGGCACAGGGGGTGACTCTTGGGGCTGGGCCTGTGCAGGGCTCAGGGTTGGACTCCCTGATCTTTGGCGGTCCCTCAGCATATTCTGTGATTTTGTGATCCCTTGCCCTGGTAGATTCAGGCCACCCCTCACTCTCACTGCCTTCTGTGATATACCCAGACACAGTCAGGTTCCTCCTCTCCTCCCCATGTCACATTGGTACCCCTGGGCACAAGTGTGCCAGGGTGTGCATCCCCCACGAGCCTCTGCTCCGTGGCCTCTGTTTGCAGGGAGAAGATGTCTCTCTCATTGATAGGTGTCTGCTGGGAGCAGGAAGCAAAAAGCTGTCCCAGGATTTCTTCTGTCCTTTTCACTAAAACAATGAAGGCAAAAATCTCATGGAAATTGTTTGTTTTTCAAAGACCCATGGTGCTCCAGGTGGCTGGCTGGCCATCCTGTTCAGAGTAATCTAAAATGTAGGCACAGGCAAAAACTTCTGATTTAAGCTTGTTTTTTTGTATGACTTGCATCGGGATTAGATGTCAGACCTAGCACTTATTCCGTGACTCACAGCATCCTAGAATGTCCTGAGTTGGAAGGAACTACAAGGATCACTCAGTCCAACTCCTGGCCCTGCACAGACACCTCAACAATCCCACCCTGTCCCTGAGTGTGTTGTCCAAACAGTCCTGGAGCTCTGGCAGCCTTGGTGCTGTGCCCACTGCCCTGGGGAGGCTGTTCAGTGCCCAACCACCCTCTGGGGGACCATTTCCTAATATCCAACTGGAACCTCTCCTGACACAGCTCCAGCTGTTCCCTTGGGTCCTGTCACTGCTCACAGAGAGCAGAGGTCGGAGCTGCCCCTCAGGAGGAAGCTGCAGACCCCAGTGAGGTATGACCTCAGTCTCCCCTCCAGTTCAGGTGATGAGCTGAAGGAAGTTGAGGTGCAATATGCTTGAGGTATGTACAGAAAAGTCACTTTCCAAATCTCTGAAAGTGATTTAAAAAATTCCTCTTTTCTCCTTTCTGTCTCTTCCTCCTGAAAGCTTCAATCTCTGTGAGACTCTAAGGGAATAAAATAGAAACCCCCCCACACTTTTCTCCATACTGAGCATGGCCCAGCAGCCCTTGGGCTGTGGCCCCAGCAGCTCTCATAGGGCTCTGAAGAGCAGATTATTTGGGTCATGCAAAAGGTGATGAAGTAAGTGCAGCCTGAGGGGCAGAGCTGGGGTCCTGCTGACACCCATATGTCGTGTGTGGCACAGGGACCAGCAGAGAGGAAGCACTCTCTTGTTTGTACCTATGGTGCTAAGGCCAAAGGTATTTGAAAAAACATCTCTTGACATCTGATTTTGTAGAAGAAATGCTCTGTTATGAGCCCTGTTAGGCCCTGACTCTGAAGAGTGCCACAGATGCCCACATCCACTGGGACATCTTGCAGGTGCAGCTTGCCAGGTGAATCCAAAGGGGCCATAGTGGGGCAGCTCCATCACCTGCCACCTGCACTTGGAGAAGCTGATTATCACTCTCCAGCCAGCACAGCACAGCCCAGCTCTTCTGGAGATGACAGATGGAAGATTAATAATGAACTGGGAATAAACTGCTCCTCACAAGGTCCAGGAGGAGATTCCCACGAGAACTCTGCATCTGCTCCTCTGGTAGGAGCTGTGTGTGGGATTTTTCCCTGCCCTGAAGCACTGGCTTGCACCACATGGTGGGTGCTGGGCAGAGAACCAGCTCCCTGGTGACTGACCTGGTCCAGAGGAGGAGCTGGCAGTGGTTGGCATCAACAAGCACTATGAGACCTTAAATGAGGAGGGGTAAATCCCACTGCACCCTGCAGTGCCTTACTCCTGCTGTGAAGCAGCTCCCTCAGACACCCACACTCACAGCTCTTCTCACTTTCTCATTACTTTGTAGACAATAAAAGCAAAATATTACCTGTTGGTTGTCAAGGTATCAAGCCCTAGAGGGGATTTTTTTCCCCTATTTTTTTTCTTTACCCAAGTTAGTATCATGTCTTGGGATTTTTAGACACTAATTGGATTTTTTTTTTTTTTTTACTACTGCAAGTATTCTTATGTGAGGTGAACCTGTCTGCATACCAGAGTGCTGGGGGCAATTTATACCTCTGCAACTTATTACCTGCTCTCACATGGATTTGGCCAATGGATCAGAACAGTACCCCCATCTGCAGTGTTGCACTGATCACTAGTACATCACTGTCCTTGGTGCAGGGGGAGCCTGATCTCATATGTGACACTGCTTTTTCAGGTTTTTCTCCTTCCAATGTTGTAATTAAAGTTGTATCTGACCTGTGTGCCGGAGTTAATAGATATTTTTATTACACATGCTCGAAGACATAAAATGGTTGCTAGTCCTTCCTTCTCTTCCACCTGTGTCTGTCTGGTCCACTTAGGATTACCTAGAGAATGTGTAACCTGGATTATTGTTGGGATTTTAGCAGGAAGAATATATTCTTCAGTGACAGGGAAAGGCAAGTGAGTGAATAAGGAGTGACAGCCTCCTCCAACAGGCAGTGTCACATATGCAGAGGATATTAATAGGCAACGGGAGACAAGGATGTGGTTCAGAGCATGGAGGGGCTGTGTCTGTTGTACATTAGTATCAGTAGTAGTAGAATTAATAATAATATCAACTTTATACAACCAGAGCAATCAGCTGGAACTTGCCACTGCCCTTGATGTTCTCATGGAAGGTGCCACAAAACCTGCAGTGAGCACAAACCACCTGGCACTCCTCATTCCAGAGAGGGGATTTGCAGCAGCAAAGGGACCAGAAGGCTCAAGCTGGGACATCCCATGTGTGCTTCATCCAAAGGGATACTACCAAGTGCTTCTGGAGCATTCCTGAATCCACTTCTCTCCCGTGTGCTTTGCAGGCTGATTCTGCCTCACCAGCTCTGGGGGAGGATGGCCTCAGCTGCTCTGTTCGTGTGGCACAGAGGGGAACAAGCCCCAGAGGCTGCTCTGCATCTCACCCTGTGTTACTGGTCTTCAGCCATCCTTTCTTCTCATCTTTTTTTATTATTATTATTATTTTTTAATCATTTCTGGAGCAAAGTGTGAGGCTGGTAAACAGTGTGATTCTCTGACAAGTAGAAGCGTACATTTCTGATGATTTATTTGCATCTCCTGTAAATAGGTAATCCTTTTTTCCCTTTCAAGGTGACGTAATTTAGTTGCAGGGAGATTAGGGAGCTTATCTGAACTCAGAGAGGAAGTTTGGTGTTCTGAGGCTTAAACCTTCATAATCAGAAATGTTGCTTCCTCCTGGCAGTCCCTCAGCTTATAAGCAGGAGCAAAGCCCAGCAACAGCCACGTCAGGCACTCAAACCAATATCAGGCATCCACAGAACAAATCTGTACCCCAGTCTAATAATATCTGTAATGACTTGGATGCAGGGTATGGCTGGGGATTAATGACTAACTGGCATTAATGGGCCCCAGATCATCAACTGCCTCTCTGTCTGTCATTAATCCCCAGGAAACAGCCTCTGCTGAAACGACCACTGCTTAATTAGAACATGGTTGGCCAGTTGCAGCACAGCACTGTCTGTGGCTTTGGGGGGAATAAAGGGAATAAAGTGGCTTTATGAACCTGTTGAGGATCAAATGGATCTTCTTACATTTCCAGGATGTCTGCATGTGCCTAGAGACAGAGTCCATCCTCAGAGATAGGCTTGATGGTAGATTGGCTGAACTCTGTCTCTTCATCCTTGGACTCTTTTTCTGCCTCAGAACAATCCTTATTTAATTTCAAGGCAGATAATTCTTCATTCCTTTAGAGCTACTGGTAAGATCTGAACGACAGTGAACTGTATTTTCTCAGAGTTGGTAAAAGTGTGTTTTTAATGGAAAATACCAGGTTTAAGTCACCTCATTTACTGTGGTGCAATAGCACAGACTCTTCCCTCTTTCCATATTTCATGTTTGTTCGTTGCATTTTTCTTGCTGGTCTAAAGCCACAAGGGAAATACATTTCACCTGTAGTTTTCTGAAAAGAATAAAAGGGATTTAATCCTCTCCTAGTTTGGATAAAACTCCATGTGATCTTCCCTTACCTTAACATATGGAAAAGAAAACTCCTTTATTTTCAGAAGTCTTTGGCCACTGTTCATGCAGGCCTCAGTCTGAAGGAGATACTGGGTTATTCCTTCCTCTCCATCAGCCAGGTCAGTAGCAATATTAATCCTTCATTATGTCCCCAAATAGCACAAGCCTAGTTGTACATGCTCAAAATGGGATCTGAAGCCCAGTGAAATCTTTCTTTTCAGTGGGTTTGGATCAGGGCCTGGAAGTACTTGGATATCACAAATCAAGCTCCACTGTTTCCTCCCCTCTGTGCTGGGTGTAAGGTTTGTGCTGTCCATGGGATTTGTTGTAATTAAGTTCACTCTTCCTGACCCCAGGCTGACCCCATGCTTTGGTATAGTTTGAGGGCCTTGGTGCACAGGCCTGTGCTCCTCTGCTTCCCATTATCCATCAATAGTGTTTGATGCCAAAACAGAGGGGGAAGACAAGCTTTTTCCCAGTTTCCTGTGAAATACTTCACATTTAGATGTCTTCAGAACATACTACACACACATCCCACTTTTATAACACCAATATAACACCTTACAAAGTTTTATGAATTCCAGGATGTAACCAGAGTACTCATTAGCCTGTTCTGGATAAGCCCTAATGGCCTGGCCCCGGCGCTGCATATTTAGCAAATCCCTGGGCTGTTTGTGAGCAGCACTTGTGCCCAGGTCGTGGAGAACAGAGCACAGTCAGTCTCCACACACTCTCTCCACTGATATGTCTGCCCAGTTCAACCTAGTTAAAATTTTAGGAGCAGTAAATGGGGAAATCATGAGGGTGAGGTGGTATTTTAATCAGTGTTTCCAGGCTCATTGGATCTCTCATCACCCGTTATTCCCTAAATGATTTCCACAAGGGTACAACCCCACAGCTGCCAGGACAGCAACGAGTTGGAACCTGCACCACGTGTCTGTGGCAGGAGGTGATGGAAAGTGGTCACAGGACAGTCTGGTGCTGCCTTCCCTGCTGTCATCCACAAATCCTTTGCACTGCTGGGAACTGGGAATGCATTTGAGAGTCACTCGTGCCACGGCGGCGACACCTCTTGTGAAGCACACAAATATTTTGGGGTTTTATTTAAAGACTCATAGGCTCCCTGGAAAAAGAAATGTGCACAGGTTGAGTGAAAGGTGTAAAACAAGGACACCAGAGGTCACTTACTTTATTTCGTGCATCCCACACTGTCGTTGGAGGAACCACACAAGCTTTATACGGATTTTGTTTGAGTTTGGTTGGAGTTATGGTGTGCAACATCCCATTGCATGGAAATGAGTAGGTGTATTTATAAATCTGTAAGTTACTTTTCAGGAAATATTAAGCATTTTTATAAAGAGCCTTAGAACTAAACTTCATCTGTAGAAAATTGCCTCATGCTGTGACTTTTTCACTGAGAATTTGAGTCCATTGTCTACCTATGAAGCAGTTAGGAGATATGAATTCAATGTCTGTAATATAGCTTTTAATTTTGATGGAAAGAACCAGTAGCAGATGCTGCAGGGCAGGACTTCACAACATGTTCCCTGCTCTTGTGTAGCATTTAAACCAGAGTATGGATCTTTTGTCTTCCAAGGACAGGAGTAGGGTATGGTTGAAGCTCTTTCAGTGCAGAGCCAAAAGGGAGTCTGAGCACCACTAAAATGCTGTTTCCACCAGAGTTCTGGGGTTGAATCTGTATTTAAACAGTGTGGAGATGCTGTGCTGCTCCTGTGGCACCCAAGAGAAATCCACCCAAATGGAAACAGGGCATAAATAGCTTCTTGATGACTTTATCCTTTCTGCATCCTGGCCTATGGAACAATCCTTACTCCATGCACCTTTTTTCTTTCATGTCTTACCACCCATGTCTTCATTAGAGGTAACAGGGAGAAAATCCATGATATTTTGCTTTGAGATTAGGCCCTGAGATTAGCTCAGCTGGTCAGAGCATGGTGCTAAAAATGCCAAGGTTGCAGGTTCAGTTCCAGAATGTGCTATTTGCTTAAGTTGGACTTGGTGATCCTTGTGGGTCCCTTCCAACTCAGAATATTCTGTGATTGACGACTGAGAAAGCAGAAATGTGTGAATGCAAACAAGGCTTAAAATAGGAAAACCGTAAAAGAAAACTCTATTTTTCAGCTCAGTTGGTTAGAGAAAGGTGCTAATGACACCAAGGTCACAGCTTCCATCCCCAGACAGACCATTCACTCAAGAATTGGACTCAGTGATCCTCGTGGGTCCCTCCCAGCTCAGAATATTCTGTGAGATAATCAGGTCTGTGAGCATTTTGTCTTCCCACTTGGAACTGTGGCACTATGGTTGTTACACAGGGAATCTCAGTCCCCTTCTCCCAGACTTCACACTGATGTTGTGGGAGACTCTGCCTGCTTGGCAGTGCTTTCCTTCAACTGAGAGTGGGAAATCCTTGAGCAGCTGGATAATTTTGTGGAGCATGTTGAGTCTCACAGTCTGGGACTGTGATTGGTATTTGAGGTGGGCTCAGGTGTGAGACACAAACCCACCTGACAAAGGGTGGACCTGGTTACCATTGCATTGGCCTCTCTCTGTAGCTCACATTTTAGGGCAGAGAGCTGTAATATTTAGCCCACAGATCATTGCAATCAGATCTATATTTGACCAGCTAAAGCACTGTGTCCTAGCAGGCAATAGAAAGCAGTTTAATCCATTTATATTGATGTAACCACAAGAATAAAGCATCTACAAGTACCCTGGGATTAGTTGATATTCTAGAAGCAGCCTCTTTCACCAGTTTATCTGTGTTTCAGTCACACAGACGTGGATCCTAGCTGGGAGACAGAATTCTGCTACCCAGAATAATGTCTCAATTCCTGGTGAAGGACACTGTGGTTTTTGCAAGCTCTTTGGGATGAGTTCTGTAAGAACTTTACACCGGCTGCAGCAGAATAGGAGTGGAAACTCAAACTCTTCCAGTGCCAATCACTGTCAAAATGGTGTTTTCTTTATTCCTTTTTTTTAAATCTGTATATAATCAACAGCTTTTTGCATCGATCTTTCTGAACTGAGACAGTACACATAGACTTTTAACATCTTTCATTTTCAGCATTGCTGGCACATTGTAATGTGGTATTTCATTCACTAATGTCCTATTTTCTTCTTTATCAGTGCCTCAACAATGATATCAACCTATTATAAGAATGACAAAAGCTGAAATTAAAAAAATATTCTAAAACTGTCTTCTGGATAAATAAAAGGATAATAGGCATTAACTATGTAAAATAAAGAATGCTTCCTTTTTGAATTCCAGATGTTTTGGGCATGTGTGAGCTTTTGTTCAGATTGTGGAGCAGCTGATATAGTAAGAGTCCTTTTTCAGAGCCAGAGTTCATAGGTCCAATTGCTCTATAAGGAATAAATAAAAGTAATATAGCATTTAGGACCTGAGTAGCTGTTGTGAAAGATCTGACAGATCTTTCATCCTTTTTGGAGTGCAGTTTGGGTTAGATGCACATTTGAAATTTTTTACAATATTCAGGAGTCACATACTTTTGCTGTTGTCCTTAAAAAAAATAGATATTCAAATCCAAGTGGAAAAAACCTAATTTTTATTTGTTTGGGATTTTCCTAGATATGGCTTTGGCATATTTCAGTAAAGGGAGTAATTTACACCAAGGCCCCTCATCTCCATTTCCTCACCTTTCCTCCCCCAGAAAACCCAAACCCTTTACTCTGCAGCCCCCAGTGCCTAAAAAGAAATGTTTGTGGCTTAAGGGATGAGATCCTACCAGAAAACAGCGCAATAACTCTTCCCTAACTCAGTCCACTTCTCCAGCCACTGTCAATTACTCATATGAAAACCAATTTTAAGTGTATTCTTCAAGGTTAAATTCCCCTGAAGCCCCTGGACTGCTGCCAGGGGCTGTGAACCCTTCATGCAGGTCACCCAGTATCTAAATCTTCTGTTGCAAATCATTGCTCTCCCCATTACTCCTTTGGCATGTACCTGATTTGGTTGACATTTCCATAATTAATTTATAACAGCAATAACCCTGAGATAAGCCTATTTATAGATTTGTGCAAGCTGTATAAGTCTATAGATAAAATCTTGCTTCATTAACATATTTAAAGTACTTGGGAGACTCTTGCCTGATAGTGTAGTTGGTGTGATTATCAAATTATACAACGAAAAGCTCGAGTGTTTAATGTGCATTCAGTGCCTAAGAGCTGGTTTCCACTTGAGATCACAAGGGTAATTCAGGGGACAGAAACGCCGTCCTGGCTGTTGACCCAAGGAGTTGTGTGTAGTGCCAGGCACTGTGTGGCTGGGGAAGGCAATTCCTCTTTTTCAGATATTTCCTTTCAGTAAATTTATGAATTCTTTGCATCCAATTCTCTGCAGCTATTTTTCTCCTTCTGTCATTGACACCAGTGCAAAGTCAAGGGTAAAATAATGCCGAATCACAAATATACTCATTCAGCTCTCCCAGGTGTAAAAGTTATTTTATGGTTTGCATGCAAGAAAGGATTTTATTGTGTGGGGTTTTTTCTCTAAATCATCTACAATATCTACTTCTTTTTTTTCTTTTTTTTTTTTTTTAACAAAGTGGTATTGTCTTTCCAAAAGTCACAGACAATGTGCATGTGAAAGAATGGTTTGTCTTTGTCTACACTGTGCAGGGGGGAACTTCCCAGAGTACCCAGGCAGGATGAGTGAGACAGAAGAAATACAGGCTGTGGCAGCAGCATGGAAATGATACTCAGTTTGACAGTTAAGATAAAGCATAGAAAGGGCAAAATAAGTGAGGCGAGTGGTGGCTTTTTAAAAATATGACAGAGTTTGTGTCATGGCTCGACACTGAAATACACCCTGATGAGTTCCTCCTGACAGAGGCATTCCTGGGATATTTTGCCACAACCCACAGCCTTGCAGGAAGATCTCAGTCCCTCAGAGGCTGTGCTGAGGTGGAGATCAGAGGCCTTGATTCCTCCTGGGCGGGGAGCAGGCTGGGGCCTCTGGTGCTGGGAGCTGTGCTCGGGGTGATTGATGGAGAGTCATCCCCTGTCCAGCTGCACAGGTAATTGCAGTCCTGCAGCTGCCTGTGCTGCAGAGCTGTGCTTGTTACGGACCTGAAGATATTTAATTTGTAAACACTTAATAAAGCATAGCCTACAGTAGCTTGGCTGGTCTTATCTGTCAACCAAATCAAAATCAATATGTCCCTGGGGGATAAGCTATGATTGTCTGGGCTGCGGAGTCTAATAGGATTAAGTGTTTGGGACCCTCTCTAACATTACAGTCCACAATCCTAGTTAGAGAAAGTTAAAGACCAGCTTGCCACTGTAGCAGGCATGATTGCTTAGGGGTCTGAAAAATCATTAAAGCTTGTCCTCTTAAACGTTGATTGTTCCCTAGTGATTTATTGACAAAACACAAAAAGTGCTCTATACTGCACTCTAATTATATGTATGAGGCTAGGAAATCTCATGGGAAATTAAATAAAATTTACAGCTTGATGGTTTTATGCTCTTGGGAGACATACCTTCTTAATAAGATCTTATAGCTGGGAATATTTATGAGGTTAAAATCTGTGGGCTTGAGCAAAGACCTAACCTTCGCAAAGGGAGGGGCCTTTGTGTTTTTCTTTCAGTAAATAATTTCAGTGGAAAGCAAGGTAGGCAAAAATGACAATAAGGGGATAAAGGGGGAATTACTGAGTCATCACGTTCAATACTTGTCAATAGGGAGAACTTCAGAGGTGGGGAAGGAGACAGGGCAGCTGCCTGCCCTCTGTGACATTCTGAAGCTGGTGTGTGTCCGTTTGCAGTCGGTTCTGTGACATTCTTGACGTGGCCAGGTGAGCCCAGGCAGGAGCTCTGAAGGCAACAGACAGTCTAAGAATCACAGAATATCCTGAATTGGAAGAGACCCCCAGGGATCATCCAAATCCAGCTCCTGGCCTTGGACACGGTCAAACCTGAAGCTTCTCAGTGAAATTAGGGACTCCAAAGCCCTTGGACATGTGTAATAATATCATCTTGATATTTGGGAATGGTGAGATGGTTCCTGTGATGTTGTGTATTATCCAACATTTTATTTTAAATGGTTGGTTTGAACCCAAGTGGGGCTGGTGAGAGCAGGACATCAGTACAGTGTAATAGTGTCACCAAATTCCCTCAGACGTGGATACTAAATTTGTACAGATTCAGATGTATAAATAAAAGAAACATGTCCTTTTCTCACATGCTTGAGCAATTATGGGATAACACAATTAGAATCAAAGGTGGTAACAAAATTGGCCAGAAATCCCTTGTGAAGTTTTGAATGTTTTATTAAGTGGGACCCTTTGGAAGTTGGCCTAGAAGTAAAAACAGGAGCACTTTCCTAGTGACTCTTCAAATGTAAAGGATAATTAATATACAGGACAATTCTCTCTAGGCCCTGAAGCAGTTTTTGATTAAGGCATTTAACTGGGACTTTGGAGAATTAGGTGCACCACTTATTTGGATGTAGAGCAGCTTTGTGATATTGGGCAAAGAATCCCATCTCTCCGTGCCTCAGTTTCCATGTGCAGATAGGATTGTGATCCTTCCTTTATCTCCCTTTCCTGTTCATCCTGTATTCTCTTTGAGGCAAGGACGATGTGCTAGGCTCCAGCACGTGGCTCTCAGCAGGGACTCTCTCTGTCACTGTTGTCACAGCCACAACATGGGGCTTGTCCTTTATCACTGGAACTTCTGAACGTGTGCAGTGATAACTCTCACCAACCTCTCCCTGCCGTCAGCCTCCTCTCGGTCCACAATGAAAACAGAAACAGCTTAATTAGAATATGTTTGACAGGATCCACGAAGAAAAGATGCAAACTCTCCCAGATGCACGAGTTGATTGTGATTCTGTTGTTAATTAAGAAAAAGATAAATCTTTCCTGGTGCTCTTCTGTGCCTTACATTTAGAAAGACAAGGGGAGGGGAGAGGGGAGAGGAAGGGTGTCACCTCCCCTCCTGTCTGTACTAATAATCCATGCCCTGGACTCTGGTTTCTTACCTCAGCTGGAGCAAATCAAAGGTAGCTCCATTAAAATGTATGAAAATACTTTGGTGCAAAATGCCTTGACGTTAAATGTAAGGAGAATAAGCCTCTGTATATTAGCTACTCCTTCCCCCAAATCCTTCTAAATTTAGCAGGGCATGTGAATCAGAATTGTGTTCTTGTAAGGTGCCTTTCCATGTGATATCTCCAATCATTTATTGAGCAGAACTTACCTAATTTTGTATCCCCCTGCCCCACATTCCTCCTCCCCACATGCACACACCTTATCCTTGCCCTCCTGCACACAATGAAATGTCTGATCAGTTCAGAGAGAGCTTAGAAAGCCTCTGCCTGGGATGAAGGAGAAATTTATTAGTGAAAGACAAGACTCCCTGATAATCAGGGAGTATTGAAATCCCTGATTTAATTTGAATATGGTATGGAGCATGTCTCTTCCTGCCTTCATTACTGCAAAGTCTGTGCCTGATAATGTATCTTTTTACTTAAGGATATTATGCTGGGGAAAAAATGCTTGATGGGCCACTCTAGCTGAGGTGAAAAGGTTTTGGTATGTTTTAATAAAGATGGATATCACTAAGAATGTTTGAAATATGTGGAAGTAAGATTTGTTACAAGTTACAAATCAAAGCCTAAAAATGTCACTTATCTCCTAATGATACTTCTACACAGATTATTAATTTCATTTTAGGAGACCAATGAATGTTACATTTTTATGACATTGATTAAATGTCTCACTGCCGTCCTCCCATCCATCCTTTTCATTTTCAAAAATCCATATCCAACTTTAACAAAACCCAGCTCATAAATTTGTGTTTTACTGCTCACCAAAGCAGAGTTGGTTGGCAATCCACCTCCTAACTTTGAATTTGCACACCTCTTATCTCACAGAATCACTGGCCTGCCTTGCTTTTTTTTTTCTATCCAAACATGTGAAACATGTTTTTCAGTATTCACTCACTATCTACCATCTAGAAATGTGTTTCAGTTTAGACAGCACGGCTGGTGCCACCAGGACTTCAGAGAGGGTCACAGGAGCTGCTGCTCAATGACTTGAGGAAAGTATCTTGAGATATTTTGGTTGGTTTTGCCTCCCGCAGTGGGAGCTGCAGCTCCCGCTCTCCGGTCACAGGCAGGGACACATCCTGCAAAAGAAGCGAGACGTGCAAAAATCCCTCCCTGCACAGATTGATTTGCCTCTTCCCTGGATATGCTTGGCTGACATTTAGGCAAATTCCACAAGGTGCCAGACCTATAAAGACATTTATGACATTTTCATTCTCCTGCAGACTTACTCTTGTAATGCCATAGAAATTGTGTGAGGGAGAGGGACAGAAACTTCCCGTCCCCTCCCCGCTCTCATTCCTCATCTCCTCTCCCACCCACATTAAGCTCTACCATTGGCCTTACCACTTGCCTATTTATAGTTTCCTGATCTCAGATGGGTGGAAAAAAATGACATGGAAAACAAATTAAGCCCAGCTCCAGTGAGAAGGGAGAGCCTTCATCTTAACTGTCCCTAACTTCCACCCGCAGTAGGATTTGGTATCCTGAGCACTATTGTGCCGCTGGGAACAAAGTCAAATTAGTGACAGTTCACATCCAATAGACAAAATCTAAAGAGAGCAGCAATGTTCAAAGAGTGTCTAATTGATATTGATTTTAACCTGCTTGTCTTAAACATTACTTCTCTCTTTGAGATAAGCTGCCTGCCAGGCCCCACATCCCTCGATGCCCTCGTGCGAGCGGGGCTGCGATGCCGTGCCAGCCCCACCGTGCCAGGGCTCTGGGCTGCTGTGGATGGAGGTGGGGCTGGGCAGAGGGTTGTCTCTGCTTTTCTTGGGGTGCTGTCTTCATTAGGGATGATCACAACTTTGGGAGTATTCAGTATTATCCAGCCTTGGCTGCTCCTGTGAAAGGGACAGCCAGAGTGCTGAGTCCCGGCGTTGGCGGTTGGTCCCGGACAGTCCACCCAGTTCACCTCTCCAGAAGATCCATCCCTTGGAGATGTTGCCCAGAAGATCCATCCCTTGCAGATGCTGGCTTTAGAGACAGCTCAGACTAGAGAGACTGAGCCTGAGGTGGTCAGTGCTCAGCAGCTCCGGTGTGAGCGCACAGAGTGGATCGTGGGCTGAGCCCTCTGCCCGCCCATGCCCAGCCAAGCTCCTCAGGACTGTCCCCCTGTTCCCCCAGCTCGGTGCCCGCAGGGGAGGACGTGGCAGCACACACCGTCTTTGGTCCCTTTTCCCTCCTCCCTCCTCCCTCACGTCGCACACTCAGACACATGGGATGTTTCATAAAGAAAAAATATGGCATGTTTACAGAGAGAAATTTCAAGAAGTGTTAATTTAATATGCTAAAGTGTTCCCTTCAGCATTTTACCTTTGTTGTTGTTTTCACAAAACAGCCAAGACTAAATAATGAGCCCAGAGCTGTGCCCTTTGGTAGTGTGATACCTCATTACCCACGAGCGGCCTCCATCTGCCCTCATGGCTGCACAGGGAGCCATTACGATTATGATGGAAATCTCAGAAGCCATTACCAAGATGCAACAGAGGGCCTACTGCAGACAGCCTAATGGACTAATTTGTAATTGGGAGAGGGAAATGACTTAGCGAGCTCAGGCTTGGTTTTGATGAGTGTGGAAGTGCGCATGCTAAATGTGATAAATGAACAGGAATGCTTGTTTGCGCAGTGGGTTTTACAAGGCCTTCAATCTCTCCTGGGGATCGGAGGCGTGCTGACAAGTCTTGAGAAGCGAGGAGGAAAGGGCTCAGGGGAGGCAAGGGAGATGCAGAGAGAGTAGCTAAGGATAAATCGGTGAGGAAAACTAATGGCAATAAAAACCCAAGGAAATGGCTGCGTCTGCCAGGAAAGCAGTAATTAGGATGCTTTTTGCGTGCATATCTTTAGCTATTAAAATCAAAAATGAGAGTGCACCACAGCATTTGCTAAGTTAAAAAAGAAGAAGAGAAAATCCCACACAGAATGAAAGGCAAGCAGTGTTTTAAATCTGTAGCTTCTGTCCAAAAGTGCAGCCAGGTCTGTGATCAAGCATAAGGTACCAGTGTGACAGAGGAAGGGATTCCTTTGCTGAGGATCCTTCACAAAACTCTACTCCATCCCTGGAAGTGTTCAAGGGTGGGTTGGACGGGGCTTGGAGTAACCTGGTCTAGTGTAGGTGTCCCTGCCCATGGCAGGGGTGTGGAATGAGATGAACTTTAATGTTCCTTCCAACACAAACCATTCTGTGGTTCTATGATCTAAAAGATATTCCGTTGCTGCTGTGCAGTGGGAAAGTTCTGTGGTGCCTCTCTGCAGTGGCTTTGCCCTGGCAACACAAAATTAGAGAGACATTCCCATGTAACTGCCCCCAAAGAGAGAAGAGCATTGGAACGTGGTTCTGGGTGCTGCCCCAGCTGTGTGGAGGCTGAGGGAGCATTGGTTAGAGTCCTGAAATCTGTAGGAAACATCATGGAAGTGCACATTGTCCCAGGGTGTCTCCTGAGTTTTGTCTGGAGGAACCTTTGGGGTTTCTTTGCTCCATCTGTTCCATTAGTGCCACACAATAGCGCCTGCACTGCCCTGTGTTTCATGTAGGATGTCTAATTGCAAGGATTGCCTGGAACAGCACATGCACATACATTCACACTGCATGGGGCCCAGATGTTTGGTCTCCTCCCGTGGTTTCAGCTTATAGCAGGCTGGATTCACACCAGTCGCTTTTAAGTCTATTCTTAGGTGAGTTTTGTAAGGCTCTTATGCACCTTTTGCCATGATCAGAGTTCGTGTCTCTCTGGTTTAATATCCTTTGTCTATTTGAGGCAGAGAGCAGGGGAGAGTGGTATGAGCACATCTGGATGTACACAGGTAACCAGAGGCAATGCAAAGTAAAAATAGACGGGCAAGATCCATCCGACAAAGAACCACATATGTGCTGGAAATGCCCTGGGCCCTGCTCACTGATATGATTTTATTTGGTTTTTGTCAGCTGCTGAGGGAAACCCCAGAATCACTCAGACTTGCTGGACTTTGCAATGCATCCAGTGAATGTTTTTGCATTTTCAGTCAAATGGCATCGTGGGTTTTTTTCCTTCCTCTTCTCTTCCTGTTTCTCCCTGAAAGCATGTTACATACCATTACTGCTAGACAAGGAATCATTTATGACATAAAGGTGCCGAGCTTTAAGACACTAAAGGTACAAGCCATTATCTGTTATGAGCTGTAGACTTTTCCAGTCTACATCCATTTATCCTGTGGAAGGGCAGATCATGGGGTGCTGCTGATGCCAGCACAGAGGATGCAAATAAAGCCAACTGCCAATCAGCGGGCCAAAGTTAGGGATTGATTTATTTATTTGATTGTTGTTCCTGTTGACTTTTTATTCTTGTTTGCAGATGAAACAGAATGTAATGAGGAAGAACAGGAGCAGAACTTCCATTCTTGTGGTTTTAAGTACCCTGGTTCTCTCGTGGAGGGAAGTCAGGGTTTCTGGATGTTTGTGCCTGTGGCTCATCCTGATGTGACCGTGTGTTTTGGCGAGGGAGGAGTGTGTGACTCCAGAGTGCTGGAGGTGACTTTCTGACCCTAAGCAAATAATTTAATCTCTGAATATCTCTTGACAGAGTTTACAGTTCCATCTGCAAATAGGGGATGTTAACATTGTCCTGCTTGGAAGTCTGTCAGGAGGCTTTAATTCATCAATATTTGTGAAACACTTTGAGCCGCCATACAAATACAAGTCATTAATCTGTCTTATCTAAAAATCTATTGAGGCTCAATCTGACTGCAGACATATTCCAGATAACTTTGTTCTGTTGCTAACAATCAAAAAAATCATTCCAAAACAAGATTATGAAGGGGTCTACTAAAGTTGAGTGCCTGTTAAAAAGAAAATTTCAATCTCCTTAATGTTTTGACTGCGCTCATAAATGAGGAATGTTGTTCTGCAGTAATTCATACCAGACCTGGGGACACACAGTCACGTGCTTTTGGATTAACCAGCACACACAGTGTGGAATGCACACCAGCTTCAGGGGGTTTGCTGGCCTTATGCAAGATGCAAGAGGAAAATAATGTCATTTGGTTTTGAAGACCAGAGAAAAAGAAACTACTATTTTCCCAGTTGCCCTCTGCTTTCAGTGTATTTGCATAAGACCACAAAGATGGAGCCTTTAGGTAACAATAATAGGAACTTGCTCCCTCCTTCCTCCATGTGGTTTCCCTCCAACTGTTGCTGCTTTTTCTTTCTTGTTCCCATGTCACTCCCTGGCTTTTCTTCTTGTCAAAGTCAGCCCAGAGGCTGCAAGGATATGCTACAGCCTTGGGTATGGGGTAGAGAATTCTTAAAACCCCTTATGAAGAAATTCTGCAGTGCCTAAAGCTTCTGCTTGAATGCTCCAGGTCTGTTGAGCCAAACATGATGGACCTCTGTTGAGTATTAAAAAATTATGTTAAAAGTAAAAATAAAAAATAGTTGTTAATCACTCTGTGTACATGGAAGCGTGACAGATGTAGCCAGCAGTATTTGACCTCATAATTAAATTACTTGTAAATGCCTATGAATATTTATTAATGCCTTTACTAAGATTTCAAAAGATTCAATGTTCAAGAAAACAACATTTATGTGAGTAACTTTTTTCCATTGAGTGGATGTGTTCAACTGGAACTGCCAGACTGGGCTGTCTTAGGAGAGCTCCGAGGAGTTGGTGCATATGGGAGAAGGCCTCAGATCCTCACGTCAGTCTTTCACTCACATTTCCCCCTCTCTGCCACCTCATCTTTCCATTTTTTCTGCTTTCCTCCTTCCCTGTGCTCTAGAACAGGCTACCAGTGAACTAGAACTGCTGTGTTACTGATGCATGACCAGTTATTTCCATCTCTCCTAACAAGTGGAAATGGAGAACACCACGCCACGGATCCTCATTCTGTGTAAATCTGCAGGGTCCTGATGAGCTTAATGAGACTTTATTGATTTACACCAACCAAGAAATTAGCCTCTTATTGTTGCTGGCTACACATAAGCATGAAAACATCCTTTTTACTACAGTCTTGTTCACATGTGTGTTCATTAGAATTTCCCCTTTCCCTTTAGTCCTGCATTTTCCTAGGAGTCACTCCAAGACCCTCGGTGTTCGTAAAGTGGAGATTTATCTTGGCCCGTTTCCACGGTGACAACTAAAAAAGAGTCATTTCGAGGCACTGACCTGTCCCATGTTATTTCATATGTGTGAAACATCAACATTTTGACTCCTTTGGTGTTTCCTCTGGAGGCAGAGGTGCATAAATGGTGGGAGTCTTTAATAAATAGCCATGTGTGGGTGCTGTTTGTGTTGGGATGATGCCGGGGTGGTAACAAAAGCATCACAGTTATACAAGCACCTGGGAGCAAGTAAGGGAAGAAGGAAAAGAACTGTGCAGCATAAAGCAGTCTTTTCTCTCATAAATGGCTGGCTGAAAAATAACTCAGTGAAATATAAAAGTGTGACAGCGAGGATGTGGATGTGTGTGCAGATGTGTGTGTGAGTGACGGTGGGTCCGGCAGAAAACTGGCTCTGAGACATAAATGCTAAACTACCTGAAGTGGAGAGGTTAGAGTTTATTCCCAGCTCTGCTTACTGGGTCACGGAGAGCAGCTGGAGCAGAAAATTGTATGCAGGAAGGAGGGTGAGGGCGAGGGGTAGCGCTGGCTCCGGGGGCTGCAGGGAAATCAGGGCTGGGGAGGGCAGATTTCCTGGGGGTGGGCTGGGGGACAGCCTGGCCAGAGGGAAGGACTGGGAGCAGCGTTGCAGTGACGTTGAAGAGAGCTGGTAAAATGTCTGATAGTGAGCTGCCTGACAGGGTAACACACGTGGGAAGGCTCCTCTGCAGCTATTCCGTGTGCTCAGAGGGAAGGGAGATACATTTTTAATGACTGCAAATGGGATAGATCTCGACGTTACATCGCTTTTGTGAGACAGCAGCTCAGTCCCTGCTGTTGGGGCATTTCTTCCATACAGAAATAACAAAAGGAAAACTTGGGTTTTACCACTCTCTCCTGAATTAGCACATTCTGTGGTTATTTTCCATGCTGGGATCCGTTGCCATTAATAGCTTCAAATTCAGATTACAAACCTCCACGTTTTGCAGTATAGACTGAATGTAGGTGACGTGCATATATTTTCCATTTTTGTTCATTTAGACAGTTTGGTACATCCAGGAATGGGACTAGCAGACACTTCCTTTAAACAAGAAGGGGAAATGTGAGGTGTGTTGAAGGGGAGGGCCTAATTTTAAGTGCTAGTCAACTGCAACCACTGATAATCTGGAGCCCGTTCAAACCCATTTAGAGAACCGCTGAATTTTTAAGTGCCTTTTGATTCTCTCTTTCATTTATTTTAACTGATCTGCAGGGATTAGGAGCTTGGTAGGGGAACACCATAATGCTTGCCAAAATGTGTGAATAATTAGAACGCCAACGATGTGTGCCAGATAGGAGGGGAGTATTCACACTTCTGATTAGATTCACTGAAATACTGTTGTAAATCATGGCTGCCAAGGTAACTTCAGGCTGTGGTGAGTTCCTGCTGCCACAAGAACCAGCTGTGGTGTGGCAGAGGTTCCATCTGCCTCCAGCCATAGGTGGGCATGTTTGGAGGAGCTGATTTATTTTGCTGTGAGGCAGGAAAGGGCAGAGATTTGGAGGTGTGGCGTCCCACAGCTTGGGAAAACAAGCTTTTCCATGCTAACACCTCTGTGCTTACTACTGAAAATCAGGTGAATAGAGGTCGGGTTACTCTTCCAAACCTGAGGATTTGGCACCATTATGAGAATCTTTGCCTTTCTCAGACCAGACTTTTGACATATGTCAGTAGTAGGTACAGTGGCCTGTGGGGGGAGGTGGGGAAGTAAGATAGGGTTTATCTGGCTTCCCTTTTTCTAATCCCTCAGGGATTTGAAAGGAAGAACAACCTCTCCCTGATGCTCTGCAGCACTCCTGCACACAGCCAAAGGGCCATCCCAGTCCTTCCTCTGCTGCCCTGTGTTCTCCCAAAGGCTGCCTGGAGTGGCTGGTGGCCACCAAATCTCAGTGCTCAGCAGGTGTTTTACAGGCAGATAATAATTATTGATGCAGAAGGTGGATTAAACTCCCAGAAATCATCTTTAAAAAAATCAAACGTTCATAATTGTGTGCCTTGCCTTTCCCACTTCACACATTTGGTCCCCAAAGCAACATGCATCAGTGTCAAAAGGAGAAAATGGGAGTCTGTGTTCCCAAATGAGGGGCTGAGTGAGAGCTGGAGCTCAGTGGAGCATTAAATCACACCTACACACCACTCAGCTCCCCCAGTGATGTTAACAAGAGCTGCACTTGCCAAGGGGAGAAGCACACCTCAGAGTTATGGGAGAGAAATGCCATGTGAGGGAAGAATGCCCAGGACAGTAACTCATACAGTCCTGGGAGCTCCAGCTGTCACGTTGCCCTTGGACTTTCTGGTCTGGGGGATGGAGCAGGGCACGTCCTGGATGGGAGATACCTGCTGACTCTGCAGGGAACTCCAGCAGCACCCTGCTCCAGCCTGGAATAACACTGTTATTCCAGATCTCCCTCCTTCCCCTTCCTCTGGGGGTACCTGTGTGAGGGCACGTGAAGCTCAGCAGCAGCAGAAGCGAAGTCCCATTTCCCAGTTTCTGATTTCTCCCTCCATCAGATCTGTGGGCAAAGGCAAGAGGAACCCCCTGAGTATGGATGGGGTGGGTGCAGGCTGAGGACAGTGCAAGAGATGGTGGAAGAGATTTTTCAGGGGCCAACCCTAAAAAATTCATATGGGATGTTCTTCTTGTCCATAAAACACTCTAAAACTCTTCTAACAAGTAGCACAGCTCTATTCAGAAGTGTAGGATTGGAAGGTACTGGGGAGTCAGGGCATCATTCATGGTAAAGGGGAGGGCAAAAGTCTAGTGAATACCATGAATTTGGGGCCTGCATGGAAGTGTCTGCAAGATTTGATTTAAAAGAGCGGGTCTTTGTGTTGCTGTTTCAATGATTTAGAATTTGTATTAATTTTGCCTCCCTTTAATATGAAGCCTTTGTTTCTTTTGCTTTTAAATTGTCACTCTTTAAGCACAGCCAGTTTTAGTCATGCCATTTTCTTATTTTAATGGGCCATTTTCCTATTTTTCCTCTTAATTTCCCTTTTTATAAATGGATTGCTTCAAGCTCAAAAATTTTAAACAAGTAAAATGAACTCAAATCCATATCCATCTTTCAGAAAGTTGAGGAAGATAGCAAGGAAAAAGCCTTTCGAAATTGGAACTGTTCATTATCCCAGTGTTTGCAGAAGCCAATGAGCACGTGTGAGTAGGGCAAGGCTTCTGCTGCAGTAACAGCTTTGTAGTCAGTGCAGTGTTGTCTGGAGCTGCCCTTGTTTCCCTTCTCTGTGAGACACAAACCCCCTTTGAAGTGAAACAGCAATCCTGAGTGCAAGGGTAAAGGATCATGAAACAGGACATGACAGAGGATGGCTTGTAACCCAAATGGAATGGGGAAAATGAACAACACATGAGGAATGTAAAGAGAGGGGAGAGACACATCAAAATCACCTAACCATCTCTGATGCCTTTAGAAATGGAGAGAGACGGAAGAAATAATACATATGACTCCCTTTAAATCATAAAAGCTGTTTTTCACAATTCAGTGGAGGTCTGAAGGAGATTTCTGTGGAAGGCTGTGATCCTTGTAAAGTCCCTGAGAATTGCTCAGTGCAGATTAACATTTGGCAAGGGGAGAGAAAATACCTTCAGCGTTGCTTGGCCTTTTAACTGCACAGACAAGTGGTCGCCCCACCAAGGTGTTCCCCTGTGAAAGGTCACGATCAATAGTTGGTATCTTTGGTGCCATGTCCTGTCTCCTTCATGCCTCTTGTTCTCAGTTTTACCCGTCAAAACCGGTTTAACAAATTGCAATTCATTCCCTGTTGGAAGTTGAAAGTCCTTGCTCTCCTTTGCCGTTCCTGCCTTCCCACCTGCTGCAGGTGCTCTGAGCTCTGGGGAGTTATTTTTGTGACATTGCACAAAGAGCCTGAACTGACCCACAGAAATGTCTGGATTTGTTCAAATTTTGTATCCAGACATCTGACTTCTGACAGCAATAAACTGGTGAGAGGCTTTGCTGTTTGACTTCCTGCCTTGATGTTGTCCATCCAGAGAAACTATTCTTGGCAGAGCCTGATTAAAGATGTGGTTTTTTTTTCATTTGTGAATGTCACAGACTGAGTGTTGGCAGATAGTGAGGACAAAAATAACGAACAGGTCTGTGGTGGTGTCTCTGGGTGGAGGTCTTCTTGCAGCACTCGCTGACAGGACACTGGGCTAGATGGACCCTTGGTCCCACCTCCAGCAGCTCTTGGGGTGCATTATCCTCCTTTTCCATACTGATCTGTGTGGAAGGGTGGCTGGGAATTATGAGGTACTGACCCCTTTTGGAAAAGAATTGAAAAAGGGTGCTTTAAAACAATCATTTTCAATTGAACAAATTTATACATTGCAAGAATGTGCCCTGTGTATTTCCAAAGATTTATGTGTCTGAGTCTTCCCTCCCAGCAGTGTAAATTAGGAGTGATTTTGCTGCAGTCGTGCTGGTCTGAGTTAATCCTAAATTATGAGAGACTCTATGCCCTGGGTGTTGCAGCTTTTTAAAGAGAGGAGTGAGGGTGACAGTCCTAGCAAAATCACTTTTAACAACTGGATTTTACCACTGGCACCTTTTAAAACCCCAGCTCAGCATCTGAGATCCCATTTTACACAGCAGAAGGTACCTGCTGGCCTGTCCACTTGCATTGGCAGCAGCATGGGAGTTGCTAAGGATGATGGAGCCTTGGGCTTTGCTGGTGGGGAATATTTTCCACATCCCATCTGCATCCCTGTAGAACTTGACCATTAGTCAGGCTACTTCTAAATGATGCATCTCTTTTAGAGATTTCAACTGATAACAAATGAAAGAGCATTTTTTTTTCCTCCCCTCATTATGCAGGCAGCTGTGTGACAGCATTCTGACAAACTGTGTTATCTCAGGCTTCCAGCTGCAAGCTGTTCTCATCAATACTGCTGCGAGCTGGTTCCTACTAACCCTGGTGCCTTTATGCCCATTTTTATCAGAATTTAATTTTAATGTGAGGACAGCCAAATATAATGCCAGATGTGGGAAGCAGATAGTTTCCTTTGTACAAGAACATAGCAGGGGAGGTCTTCTAAAGGACCAGCCACGTGGTGTGCGGAGGGACTGGGCTGGAATCATTATGTTTGATTCCTGTGGCTTATTATTTTTTTTTTATTATTATTATTCTAAAGTTGCCATTTCAACCTTTCTTCACATTTGCCTTGGCACTGAACTGGAAAGAGAAATTAAACAACAACAAAAGAGCTATAATTTAAAAGAAAATAGAAAAGACAACGGGCATCCCTGGCCCGCGCTCGCCGTGTGCCGAAGGTGCTCAGGCTGCTTTCCTCCTGACTCCTTTCAGCTGGTCTGGAGTACCAAAGGGAACTGCAAAACAGCTGCAGGAAAACCTTGTTTGGCATCTACTGAAGTGACCATTTCTGAAAACAAAACCTCATTCCCTCAGGTAGAGCACCCCAGCTCAGGTAGGGAAGGTACCAGCAAATCTGCCTGTGCTTGGGACACAGAAGGATGGAATCCATCTCCCTGGAGCACTGGGATGTTTTCCTCAGTTTACAGCACAAGCAGAGCTGGATTTTGACAGAGATGCTGAATGTTGTTGAAAAATCCATTTACAATTTTTATTCTAATAAGAATGAAAAAAACAATGTAAGAGAGGGAGACTCCTTTATCCTCACATTTTAGTCATCGTTGTCATCATCAGAAATAACAGCTTCATGCTGAGGCCTCCAAACTCCTTTGGTGTTTACTGTTACCTGAAGAATTTCTCTGGTCAGGCAGGTGTGGGTGTGTCAGGCCCCATCCCCCCCAGCCTAGCACAGCTTGTGGACACTTTTTATTTTGGGGTGGTACTTCCCAGTGGGGTACCCTACAATTAGCACTAACCTCACTGAATGAGTGGTGTGCAGGATCATGTTTGACTTCTGTTGACTCCGTAGCTTTTCAACTGTTTTCAACTCATTTATGACATTGAGTAACTACTCATTGCTCTTTAACAAATCAAGTTACAGTCCCAAAAGAATCAGTTTCTTGCTCTTGAGTGGTGCAGTAATTTATTAGTCCAGGAATTCTCGTAATTTAGTGCTCTATTTTAAGTAGCTCAAGTCAAATTAATAGGAGCATTGTCTTGTAGGAGTAATGCCATCTATGCCTATATATAGAAAAGCTATCATGTTAATTAGGTTTATACTATTTAAAATAGACAGATTTGTGTTGATTTAGGTACTTAGTGCAGGCCCCCTTGGCCCAAATTACTGCTTTGCTCTTGCTGCTTTGCTCTCTCTCAGACATGTGCACACGTGCTTTTGGCCAAGACAAAGAAAATCCGGTTGTGTTTAACAAGGAGAGTGGAATAAGATGTTAGTTTATTGAATAAGGAGGGGAAAATCACATTAACCCCATAAAATACACAAGGTACACACTGGGAAGACCTTCTTTAAAGCTATTGTGGAAAAATATCTGTTCTTGTCAAAAGCTGTCCTGCATTGCCAGTGAAAAGGTATTAGGTGCAGGTGTCAAACATGCCTAATGAGGCATGAGGAGTCGACAGCCAAATAACAGAGATTATAGGTACAGAGGATTGTGAATGAAGTGTGAATAGCAGCTGGGCTGTGTGACTGACACAGAAAAGAGGAGAAGACAGGCAAGAAGAAAGAAGATCCATCACTCACTTAAGGAGAATGGACATTTTGAATCACTTGATTGATATCTTCCCATCCAGTAATCCTACAAGTTTTAAGATCTACATTTAAAAATAACCTAAATTGTTCCTGCAAGAAATCATGAGTTTATTATAGGTCTTCAGGGTATTTTGCCTAACTCTGAGAGCAGAGGAGAAACATAATAAATGGCTCTATGTGTGTATCAGCACGTTCAAGGTTTGGGCACATGAACAGCCTGGTTAGGAAGTCAAAAAAAAATTCCAGTAGCAGTGTTTAAAACCCAAACTCTTACTCATTCCATTCCCGTCTAGAAGTACTTTATAATTAAATTGCATTTAAGAGCATCTCCATTTCATCTGGAGGCAGATATGAAGGCCAATTTCTAAGGAATTGTTTTGGGAAAAGTAGATGTTCCTAATTTTTTTTATTGTCCAGCCTTCCTCTCCATCTGCTGCTTGCTTCTGTCTGATAGAGTCAAAAAGTCACTTTATATCTAAACCATAAATCTACAATGCTTAAGATATGAGTAATTTCCTAGATGAAATTCCAAATGTTATTGGTGTTATGAAAATGTCTGGACAGCTAATGTCAGAGTTAAAGCCTTATCCCTGATATATTTCCATCCCAGCACAAAACTCCATGATAAGAAGCTGTTGTGCCTTTCTTTGGTCTCCATCTAACTGAAACAGAGGGGTAGTATTTGAAGTTTGTATCCCTGAGACAGGATACCTTGCCTCTTGGCTAAGAAAAATAATTATCCTGCTCAGATAATTCATGCTGTTGGCACACTCAGAAACAGCCTGGGGGCTCAGGCTTGCTTCCTTTGAACTCGGTGGGAGTTTGAGGATTGACTTGAATGGGAGGAGATCCTTGGTCTCTGGGTGAATATTGTACCATCCAGGGTTTTTTTTGGTCTGTGTGTTGCCACTCTGAGCATCCATGGTCAAATGGAGCCTCAGATACAAGGCCCTTTGGGTTTTCTTGGCTGGGTACAATGAGCAGAATCTAAACCTTAATGGCTTGACATTAAATGAGGGGTAAAGAGAGAAGAGCCCACTTTGTCCTTAGCTAAACAACACAAAAAGATTTCTGTGACCACTGCTAAAGTCAGGGAGATTCTGGCTCCGTTTGCAGAGTGCTGGGAGGGGGACACATCCCTTTCTTTCTGCAGCCATGCTGGTCCCAGCATAGTGCTGGTGCTGCTCCTGTGGACGTGGGGGATTGATGGGGCATCACTGGGGGATTGGTCGTGTCCTGCACTCGGATACACCAGGAGTAATTGCCTGGTTGAACGTGGCAGCAGATGGCTTTTTTCTGCCCCCCCTTCCCTACTTTTCCCTTCAGGTTTTCAATAAATGAATAACAAAAGTTATTTTAAAACAACAACAATAACAATAACAACCCCCCCTCAAGCCACCCCAACAGGGAATTGTTTCCCCTCAGGATAGAGAGCTGGATAAATGAAGTAATAGGTAGCCTGCCTCCATTTTGGGGGTGGGGGAGTGTTGGCTGCTGTTTGCTCATAGCCCAGCGGTGTTAACAAGCAGTAGATTGTTAGTGACAATCACACACTCTCTGGCACTTAAAGCAGAAGGCTTGATTTAATCGCAGAGCTGTCATTTATTATTCTGTTGTGCTATTCCACAGGGGGAAGTGACTGATCAAGCTCCTGCTCCCCAGAGCAGAGGGCTCTTTTTTTTTTCTTTTCTTTTTTTTTTTTTTTTGTTATGTCTAAATCCTCAATACAAATTGCAGTATTTCTGGACTCCCAGCGGGACCCATTAGTGCCTGTGGGGCATTAAAGATCATTAATAGTGCTGTCAGATGGGGAGAGAGGGAGGGAGAGGGAGAGGAAGCCGGCGAGCCAGCCAGTTGCTGAGCTTTCTCAGAAATCGGAAATTAATACATCTGCTTCATTAATACTGGCCTGTGTTTGATGTTTGTTAGCTGGCAACTTTAATGATGTAGGTTAGCACCAGTCGGGCACTTGCATGAATTGGATTCTTTCAATTACCTAAAGTTCCTTTTCCCCATCCTCCACCCCCCTCTTTCTCTGCCCAAAAAGTCAGCCCTTAATTAGCAACTCTAAAAGAAGAGGAAGAAGCAGGAAAAAAGGCTGGATTTTTCCTTCCCCTCCCTAAGTGTGACAGCCATGATTTGCAACCTCGCCTGTATCCCATTAAGTGTAGCTCTCTTCCAAGCATTTAACTGTATGGTAATGGAGAAGAAATGTTTTAATCACTGTGAACAACATGTTAATCAGTGCTGTGACTGAACACTAGGTATTAATTGGGTTAGGGTAAAGTGCTAATGTTTGCATCCAAGAACGCTGCTATGGAGTGCAAAGGAGACACAGATTCAGTGCTTTTGGCAGCTCTTAAACCCAAGGTGGCTGTGACTGGCAGGGTGACAGAGAGGAAGGAACGAGTTCAACCCACCCCGAGCAGAGTGTCCCCCAGCCTTCATCTCCCTTCCCTTCTCCAGCTCTCATGTCCAGCAAAGTTTACCCAAGACTTCTCCTGCTCTTCTCTTCTGACAGACTCAGCAGGCCCTTGGCTCTGCTTGGATGTGCCCTAGCCCAGAGTTCTTGCATGATTTGGGGATCTTATCAAGAATATGCAAGAGCAGTCTTCTCTAGATGTGCTCCACACATCAGTGCCACATCCCCGATCCCTGAGCATCATGGAACGTCCATGTCTACAGGCATTCCAGGATGGAGGGCTGTGGGCAGTGCCCAGCCTGCACTGGAGATGCTCTAGTGAGAGTCAGCATTGCTCAGCTGACCCCTGGCAGCTGGTCCTCTCAGAAAACCTGGGTGAGAGGCCCAACCTGCAGTGCCTCAGGAGAGAGGAAAGCAGGCTGGTGATCAGCAGCTGCCAAGGTGCTGCTGCAGCTTCCTGGAGAACTGCCCAGGAGAAAGGGAAAGGCCTGAGGTTTGTGGGAGACTGCATCAGATAATACCCTTGTTGCTGCTCCTGCCTGATGTTTGGATTTCTCTAACTCCCTTCCTGTCTGCTCCCCACTCCAAGAAAATATTATCCGGCAACTGCACCCTTCCAGACCCGGGAAAGCCGGTCATGGGAGGAATTTCCATGGAAAGCATTTGCAGAGCAAGAGGGATGCTCTTCACCTCCCAGCTGTCTTGTGGGCAGTGTGGGCTGCAGCTGGGCAGCATAGAAGCAGCAGCAGAATAGGAATGAATGTCTAGGGCAAGACAGATCCTCTCTGGAGTGGGCTTTGTTTTGTTTGTTACCCTCAGAGTAGTTTTGATGTGCAGATGCGATGGCAGTTGTTTTCCATGAAGAATCCACCGCCACTGGAAGTCATTCTGTTGAATGGACCATCAGCAGCCTTTCCTAGCAGTGGCTGATTTATGCTGCTTAAGAAAGAGCCTCTCTAGTTACTCAACTATCCATGAACCATTTGCAACAGGGATAGTGGGGCATAAAACCCATATAAAAGGAAAAGAAAATCACCTTTTCTTTAGGGCTTAAACTAGACTAGAGGAGATTAGACTAAAATCCAGAAAAGTATTTACATTTTGCCCATGTCCACAACACCTTTCCTTGTTGCAGCTGGTCCTGGCAAATCTTTAAGAACAAACTCCAACCCAACAGATGATCAGTGAGGAGAGGCCAGGAGCCAGTGAGATCATCATTAGGTGACTCCACTGATTTAAGCTTCAAAACCTTTTCAAGATGTAGCTTTGTTTGTGTCACTGTGTACCAGTGTGTTGCATCTTGAGTTAAAAAATGCCATTGAATGGAATGCGCTGGACTGAGATTCATCACCTTGGAGGGACTCCCAGCTCTGCCTCAGTGTCTGTGTGCTGCAGATAATTCAAGGCTGGGCTCTGAGGGGTATTTAGATGCCAACTCCCATAGAAGTGGAGTTAAAGGGCAAAAGTCTCTCAAGGATGAGGCTCTCTTTTCACATTCCTAAAACAAGGATGCTTCTCTCTCTCTCTTGTGTTGGCCCTCTAAACTCAGAGGGTGGGAGGGACACGGCATGTCCAGCTGAGTGCAGGGTTACAGTGGTGACACATCACGTTTTTTCTTGTGTTATCATATGGTGTGAACAACCTCCTCTCCAGTGACTTCATGGGGAAGGTCACAAATTCAGCTTTCATACTGTGTTGCTAAAACACAAGGTTGTGCCACGTGTAGGTTATTCCAGTGCTGATGCTCTTTTTATCAGGTCAGGGAGAACTAAGACAGTGGTTCCATGGAAGGTAAATCTTGGTTTAGGCGTTTAATTTTGGATTTTAAAAGGTCTGTGGTCATATGACTCAAAGTGCTGATGTACTAGAAACCCTCTGTAGCCAAAAATTTAGAAGGGATAACTCTGTCCTGTAGGACTCTGTGCTGGATCCAGTATTGTCACCTTGATTTCCCCACGAATCAGGCACCACCTTTCCCCCCACAGCCAAACAGGAACATAAGTGTTTCTTGCCAGTTTGTTCCCATCCAATTCCAATGAAATTTCCAGAAGATGTGGCAAAGTGGTCATCCTGCAGTAAGGAATATGAAACTATGGCCTGATACTTTCAGCATTTAAAATCATTCTTCATGGTGTGATACCGGTGTGCATTTTTTTATAGATATGAAATTATTTCACTAAAGGACACTGACACTCTCATCCTTCTGGTAGAAGCAGAGGAACTGAGATAAGCTCTGATTTCCTCGGTGTCCTGTGATAAAGGGGGGCCAAGCCAGGTTTAAAATCTACAAAGCCCTTCTGTGCTCTGCCAATGAGGTAGTTATGCTTTCTCTCTGGTTTGGAGCTGTGCAATTTCCCCCCCAAATCTGCCGTATCACAGCCTTCCAATTGCAGCCTGGACTGTCTGAGTGTCTGAAAGGAAGTTAATGGGCTTTCTGGGAATACTTCTTAGAGGTAGCAAAAGCTCCACCTGAATGAATGGTGACTAATGGAAAGGGAGAAATATCTCTACGTGCCTTGAAAAGCCTCACTTAAACCAAGAGCAATGCCTTTCCAGGGAGGGTGGGAGGGCTGTGTGGGGCTGGGGGCTGGTCAGCACTCAGTGGTGCTCACTGGGAGCTGATTTTGGAGGTTCCAGTAAGGCTTTAGTGCAGTGTCTGTGCCTGTTCCCTTCCCAGGGGCAGGAACACGTTCCCTGCCTTTGCTGGGAGCACAAGCCCAGCCCTGGTGGGTTCTCAGGGCTGTGAGACTCGATCTCCACTGCAGAGCTGAGCCGAGCGGGGCGAGGGCCCTGTAAGTGAGACTTTTATTACACACAGAGTTGCTCCACCATAGACTGTAATTGGATTTTTTTTTTATTGATTATGTGGTTAACTCTCCTTTTCACAGCAATAAATCTCAGACAGCATTTAACTTTATAAAGTGAGGAGGAGAGGGAAGTATCAGGTGAGGGCTGTCCCTTCCTGCATTCCTTCCCCCTCTTTTTTTTCCCCTTTTGTTTTTTTCCTGGTTTTACACTGTCTTTCCCCAGCACTGGTGTCAGGTGAGGTGGTGCTGGGACTGTGGCACCTCTGGCAGCCAAGCAGGAGTCTCTCAGTCATGCCTGACAATGCAGGTCCCATTCAGGGAGGTTTCAGAATTTGGCTTTCGCTGGTGCCAGCAGTTCTGAAAGAGGCACACTCAGCTTTGAGCACTCAAGTGCTGATGGACAAAGTGCTGGTTTAACAGATCTGCCTAATAGGGAGCAGGTGAATAAATACACCATTAGAGAGTCCTTCACTATAACAGCCTTATTATCACATATCATGTGGAGTTGGAATTCCTTGAGGGTTTTTTTTTTCTTTTTTTTCAACTGACGATTTCAATTGTATCTAAAAATACATATAGGACTCCCAAGATTTCAACTGATATAAAAATCAGAGTGTATGAAAACACACAGGATTATTCTTTAGTCTTCCTAGGTCATCTGAGGTGAGTAACAGGCAGATTTTGTGTGATATGAAGCACTGGCCATTCTCATCCCCTTCAACAAGTAGTAGCAAAATTCAGGCTTTCAGTGCTCTTTGTGAGTTTTGGACGTACTGAGGCTGAGGGGGGACTTTCATAGCAAGATGTACAGATAACTTCTTTCTTCATTTTTTCTAATCGAGTACAAGGAAAGCCTGTGTGCAATCAGAGAACAGATTATATTCCCTTTCCAGTGATGCCCTGACAAGGGGGAGTTGTGTTCAGCAGAACAAAGGGGTATATAGATCACTCGGAGTAAAAAGGTCAATAGTCTCTACCCCTAATGCTGCATTTGTAATACATTTAGCTGTTAATAGCCCTCCTTTGTTGGCCTAATTAGGAGGTAAGGGATACATTATGGATGGTGCTGATAGCACAGGTAATGAGGGTCCTTCCAATGATGGGGTTTTAAATCCAGGTCTGATCTGGAGATGAATCACTTGAAAGGGAAGCTGGAAATGGTGGGATCATTTGGTGCCCTTAATATTTTCTGTAGAAACCTCTAATGAACAACTCAGTGCCCTCATGGCCTTATTTTACAGCTGGGGAGGATATCTGCCTTTGTTCTTTAATATCAGTCACACCAATATAGTCTTAGGAGTTAGAAATGAATTGGATAGTCTCTGTCTTCTGTCTCCAACTTGAAACACATTGACTTCATTTTCAGATGGAATGAATGTTTCTAGCCCTAGTGAAAAAGGAAATTAGAGCTGTAGGTTGTGAACACCAGCTGTGGAAGGTGTTGAGAGCGTGTCTGACGCTGTCCACTGAAGTCAGCTGGTGTCACAACCACGGGGTTTGGCTTAGGTGCGAGGAGTGCAGCACTTTTTGTTTCCCTTTGCACATTTTCACCATTTTGCTTTCCTACTTTGAGGGCAAATAGCTGCAACGGGAAGGGACACATTAAAATGGCAACCTGTCCTTGCAATTGCAATAGCAAAGGTTTATGTTTTTTGTAACGTGGATAAGTGGAACAAAATGGCAAGATGATTTGTGTGGGGGCATTTGCCCAGGGATGAGTAAACACCCCTGTTACCATCCCACTTCCTAAAGAGTCCACCTCTCCATGATACATCTCTTCTGCCAAAGGGAAAGAACCCGCCTGCCTCCATCAGGGAGTGTCACTGGATTTGGTTTAGGTTACCTGACAGGCTTTTGTCTGAGACAGAGGGGTTGGTGTGGACAGGGGTTAGTGGTGTCCAGCCCTGGGGAACAACCACAGCTCACCAGCACCAGGCTGGGCACCCCCATCCTCAGCCACACTGGCCAGTCGGGTGTCATCCATGGTGTGGCAGCCACCCAACCCCAGAGTGTTCAGTGGAGCAGAGCTCTGGATTGCAGAGTGGCTGGACACAGGAATGCTTTGGCCATGGCCCTGTGTGCAGTTGCAGAGATGGGCTCTTCAGAGAGGAGTGACAGCGTAGGAGCCGCTCGCTCTCAGAGGAATATCTCTTAAGTGAAAGCAGAGAGGAGATGGCTTTGCTGCTGCTGCTTTTCCTCCCTCAGGTTCTCAGACTTGACTCTTGAGAAGTCAGCTGGGAAACCGTACGGCTCTACCCACTTGTCAGAAAAACACCTGCAGAGAGACAAGTCACGCCTTGTACCTTGGAGCCGGCAAAGCTCAAATCGATCTCGATCCCCACAGACTTACAAGATACTGAGCACATGGAGAGATGCTGGGGGCCCCCAGCTCTCTTTGCTTTCAGCTCCCAGTGGCCTCAGCCAACACCACGGGGAGCCAGGAGGCTCCTGCACGGTGGGAGCCACTCCAGGCAAATACAGTCGGGCTTTGTTGTGACAAACCACTTCTCTATTCCCACAGGGTTGCCTGCCTCCCCATCCCGATCCAGGGCAGGAAAAGCACCTTTTTGTATTGTGCAGAGATCTAAAAACCATTGCATCTCTTCTGCAGCAATTCTTTCACACCACCTTGTCTTTCTTTTTTTTTAGATTTTATTTCCCATTTTAAATCATGCACGGTATAATACAATAAAGCAGTAAATCATGCAAATTGGTCTAGGTTACATTTTGAAAAATGTTAAGAGGAAACTGTTAAGAGACCCGTTTCTGACAGGCAATGCATTTTAAAGTTGAGGGATTTGAAATATTTCAGCAGTGGACCTAAAACAGCATTATAAATTAGTTCAACTTATCAGCCCAAAACAGAATTATTCATCTTCCAAAAGGGTATTTCATGCCCGCTAGGCCCAAACGATCGTTCACCTTCATTCTTGCCCTGCTCTAAGGGTAGGTCTCACTTTACTGAATTCTCCTGATTCATTACTGTGTGTTACTTTATGAATTTTTTATCAGCATTTTAATAGCTCTTTCAGATGATTGAATGTAACTGATTCTTGTAGCAGAACACTGATTGAACAGAAAGACAGTAATGTATGTCGTAGGGGTTAGCTCCAAGCTAAGCAACACAGGTTTTACCTACAAGATGTGCTGTCTTTCCTCCTTATCTCCCTCACCCCCATTTTCCCCCCCTTTTTTTCCGCAGACAAGAGGCAGTGTAGCTTCTTTTTGGGAAATAATGACATCTAAACACCCCAGCATCAGCTCTGACTATACTACTTTAGTGAATCGTGGATTTGGGGTGTCAGAAGAGCACATTACATCAATTCCTGAAACATTCTGGTCTGTCATATTTCTTACCCAGCTGCCTCACAGTCGCTGCAGTTGTGTCAGGCCATGGGTACACCCAGCATTGGCTTTGACAGCAAAGCTGCCGTGGAACCTTCACACCCTCCGTGCCTCAGCTGTGACTCCACTCTGGTGCTTGCCACCCTTCCCAGTATGTTGATGCTGGTGAGTGGAGCACTCTGAAACCAGATCACTGAATTATGCAAATTAAAATATCCTCAGGTTGAAAAAAAAAAAAAAGATTATTTTCTTTAATGATCTGTTCTCTATGGTGTCCTGCTGGGTAGTATGGGTATAATTGGGAAGACTGGTGTGAAGGTCCCAGGGTGGTGATGGGGAGGGGGATTGTGCTTCCTCTGTCCTTGTGCTGACCCTGGAGCCCACAGAGCCCTTTCAGCCAGAGGAAAACTATCCTAGTTGTTTGTGGACTGTTTCTACCTGGTTTGTGGGTTCACACGAGCATCAGAGCTTGTACAAGGTGTGGAGTTGGAGCTGCCTTGGCCCAGGTGTGTGAAGACACAGGTCAGGTGGAGTCCTGGATGAGGTGGAATTGTGTCTGCCAAGTGGAGGAGTTCAATGATCCTTGTGGGTCCCTCCTATGATTCTGTGGTTCCTTATTTGCTTATGCCTCTAACTAA
The DNA here is from genome assembly GCF_025592945.1 of Manacus candei. Taxonomy (NCBI): domain Eukaryota; kingdom Metazoa; phylum Chordata; class Aves; order Passeriformes; family Pipridae; genus Manacus; species Manacus candei. The sequence continues at coordinate 2,081,298 of NW_026138124.1, forward strand.
ACTGGTCTGAGTGTTCACAGCTCAGAGAGAGCCACTCCTGCCTGGGAAAACTGTGGCAGGAGATGCCCAGTAGCTGCTCTCCACTGTGAGCTTTGTGCAAATGAGGTCTGGCAGGGACCTCTTGCTGTGCCGAGTCCAGGCTCCCACTGCTCTGCATCCGTGTGTAATCCCATCCGGATTACATGCTCCAATTTAAAGTTGATTAGATTTTCTTCTTCTTCTCCATCCACTCTCCTGAAGGCAATTTGTTGTCTTCACTGCAAATGACATATTTATCTCCATCCACAGTTGGCCCTTTCTATCCAGTAGCGTTAAAATTATTTATCGTTTCAGAGAGGCTTAAAGTCATCAAGGGTATTCTAAAGAATTAGCACTGAGGGGAAGGTGCAGTGACCCCACCGATAGTTGCTGAAGCAACCTGTGTTTTGTGAGGAAGGTGGAATCAGCACCTCTCAGTTGGACACATTTTCTCTCTGAAAAGCTGGCAAAATACTTGACTTGCCAATTCTCTTGTTTTCTTTGTAGTTCACAACACCATCATAATGTGAAATGTGATGACAACAGAGCTCAGCAAAGAGAGCTGGCTGAGCCCAGAGCAAATGTAGCTGAACGGCTCTTGCTGCTTTTCCTTAGACCTTGGAAATTTCCAGATGTTAGTTTTGGGTCCTATATTTGAAAAGACTTCCTAAGTCTCTTTTTTTCCCCTTCTGGTTTTCCTTGCTTACTTCACAATCCCATTAAAATACTTTCCTGCTCTGGCCATGGATGGCGTGAGGCTGATGGGTTTTGCTCAGTGCAGCCCCGTGTTGGCAGAGGGTTTTCCCCTCCACACAATAGTGGCTATTCATGAGGATGTTGAGTAGAGGAGAGGTGAGTGTGAATGCTGATGCAGAGCTGGGCAGAGACAAAGTGATTTTCCCTTTAACACTGGACAGGTATCAATTGTGGAAAAATCCAGGAGGTGAGAATTACTCCTTAGTAGAAGTCCAGGAGAAGGCTTCTCCTGGAAGCCTTCAGGTTGAAGCTGGAGCTTCAGTTATCATTAAATCATTAAAGCTGAGAAAGACCTCCAAGGTCATCAAGTCCAAGCTTTGACCTAAAACCACTGTGCCCACCATGCATTTAGGGGACTTTCACAAGGGAAGAACAGGTTTGAAGAGGAAGGTACCAGCTTTAAATGCCACTTTTCAGAACAAAGCAACTACATGGTCAGAATGTGCCGTAAGCATCATGATTTTATTTTGTAATAATGATGATAACACATGCCAGGAGTGAAAAGTGTTGTAGGGTTTCTTGAAGCTCAAAAGAGTTTTTTTTTGGTCTGTGGCTTTACTGATTTGTGCAGAACTGTACCTGGCAAAGAGACATATTGACAAACCATAGGGTTGTGGGAGTACAGCTCTGCTTTCAGATAAATATTTATGGGTGTTCTTAATGCTGCACTTTACACATGACTCTGAATGTGCAGCATAATTTAGAAACAGTTATGTTTCCCATGCCTTAATTTTTTATAAATATTTGACACACTCCTAGGGAAGGAAATGGAAGGACATGGTGAGACTTCAGCTGTCACAGTTCCTAGAACAAGTGGTACAGACTCATTTTCTTGGCATTTTTCGGTCTTGTGCTGCTTTATGAAGAGAATTACATTGTAAGAGGAGTCAAGCAAGACATTTTGATGCTCAGAGCAGGTCTTTGCCTGTCGTTCCAGCTCATTCCAGTCATCCCCTCCTCTTGTGTGAATTGTGCTCCCAGGGTGGGCCTTGGTGTGCTTGTCCTCTTTGGGTGACCCCGTGACCCACTCTGGTTACAGCCCTGCTGAAGGTTGTTTCCCATGCAACTACCACAGAAAGGTGTCCTCTTTAATGAGTCTAGTTAACAAAATGTATTTCTTGTTCATATTTTGATTTAAATGACACTTTTCAACTGCTTTATAGAACGCCTTTCTCAGTGGGTTACCTGAAGTCCTTCCTAAAGCATTCTCCACCCAGCGATGTAGCAAGGCAAGGGATGGAAGGGGCAATTGCTCCAGCATGTCCATCGAGTTCAGTGCCAGGTGAAGTGAAACCTAAAGGAGTATGATCCACCCCACCAGGTGAACCTGTCTGAAGCTTCCAGGGTAGGTTTGACTGCAGTGAGCTTTATTCTTTTCACCTAAATTAGGCAAGGTTGTTCCAGCTACTACAACATCTCCTGGTGGCCTCATCCATCCAGTGATTTCTGCAGCTTGTCCCTACCTCCTCATTCCCTGTGCCCATGTCAGCTCATGCACTGGGACAGATCCCTGGGATGTCAGCTCTGCTCTGCCATTTGTGACATACCTTGGCTGACACCGCGGCCAGATGGGTTTCAGGGACAATCACTGAGCAGATCCAAGAGATTGTGATCAGCATACAGAGCTGTTCCTGAACAGCACTGTACCTTCTGGCAGAGAGAAAACTCACTTGGAGCTTCTGGAGGGGATTGGCAGGGCCATTGGAACCTGTGTAGTCCCTCAGCAGGCCAGCCAGGCAGCACAGGCTGGCTCACATCTGTGGGGCTGCTGCAGGGAAGATGCCAGCAGGGTCCTACTGACATAAGATTAGTGGTCTGGCCTGGCTGGTGAGGTGAACCTCAGCAATCAGGAATATTGCCCAGGAATTATATGGGTCTGGGGTGGCAGCTCAGTGGCGCTGTGCAACCATGAAAGAGGCTGCTGCTGTTCCAACCTGCTCAAAGCAAACAATGCACCAACCATGGTGTGTTGGCACAGGAGGTGGAGGGATGGGCAGGACCAGCCCTTCCAGCTGCCCTTTGGCTGCCCTGGCAGCCCAGAGCCTGCAGCCTGGTGTCTCCTTTCCCAGCTCTATCCCCCTCACCTCAGTAACCAAACAACAACTGGGGATGACTGTCTTGGTGCTGCATCATTCCAAGGGTACTTGGGGTGGAAATGCTTTGATCAGGACTACAGTAGTTTAAAATTATTGAGGGCTTATCATAGAATCTCAGACTGGTTTGGGTTGGAAAGGACCTTAAAGCTTATCTCATTCCACCACCTGCCATGGGCAGGGACCCCTTCCATTATCTCAGGTTGCTCCAAGTTCTGTCCAACTTGGTCTTGATGTACTTGAGGTTGTGAGTGCATGTTGTAAAGTGGGTCCAAGTCTTGAAGTCCCTATGCCATCCTCGCTGGGTTCTCCTCAGAAACAATGGGGCTTGTGCTTGGGTGAAATCTGAGCAAGAATTTTGGGAAAGGAAGCCACAGACCTGTCTTGCCCTGGAACAGAGCCTCCCACAGACAGGACTTGTGCCTCCTCCTTTACCGTTTTTGTTATTCTGGTCCACCTGGCAATGGTATTTTATGTCTGGCATTACTTTAATAATAAAAATAAAAAAGGGGAAAAGATTTCTTGATAGCTGTGTATATATTTGATACGATCTCCTTTTACTGAGTGTGAGGCCATTGGAGGAGCAGGTTATCTCCGGGCTGCAAACCACCATTCTATTAGTCTGTTTGAAGTTATCTAGAAAGTCTGTTTGAAATATAGCCTCCTTCTCCCCCCCTCTCTCTCAGCCTTCCTTCCCCTTAAATATATTTTCAGGCCCAGATCAAAACAAGGCTGTACTGCAACACAAAAACCTTGTTTAAAAGGTCTTTACTCCGAGGTTTTATTTTTACCCCTTTCTGGTAAATGGGGCTGGTCCAGCTTGATTCTAACCTTTATGCAAATTTAACTATAATTCAGCACAATATTTATAAGATTCAGAGTTAATTAAATCCCAGTGGAGATCAGACCCTGTATGACCTCATTACAGTTATACACAACCGCCTAATTTCCCTGAACAACCGCCGAGTGGAGGGTGTGCTAATTTAGGGAATGTATGGACATATGTACTGTCTAGATGTCTGTCTGGTGCAGCCAGAATGGCAAGATTACTGCTCCTCACTGTACCCAGCTCCTATTGAAAATCACATTAGCTTTTGTTAATAGACTCTTTTTTTTGTTCCACTGGATCTTTAATCGATAGAAATAAAATTAAAGAGGCATTAATTATCAGACCTTGAGTTCCTGAGCTGGAAGGCATTTTAGAAATGCAAAGTATTATTATTGCTATTAATTTTATTAGATAGGCTTCATTTTTTTCCCTTACATGATGAGGAATTTAGGTGGGTCTCACCTGTGTGCAAAGGGCCTGGCCGGAGGCCTCTTGCATGGCTTCAGTTTTATCTGGGAGGCTGCACAGGAAGGTTTGAATGATTCATGGGAGAGAGGATGGGAAGTTGCCATCTGTGAGCAGCTGAAAATTAAATCAGTCTTTGTGTCCTTCAGTGCACATGGCCTGGTATGTACAGACACACATATGTACACGCAAACATGGGGGGATTAATTTCCTTTTCAGTCTGAATCCTTCTCCTGATCTTGTATGTTTGGCCTTTGGGGGTTTTGCCTGTTATTGCCATGGACACAGGAAGGGTGGGAGTGGGTATTTCTTAAGAGAATGTTTGTAGAAAAAACTCCATTCAAGGGAGGACAAACTGTATTTACCTATAGTGCAATCCAAAGTGGACTGAGAAAAACACGATTTGATTGTAAATAGGTTTCACCATATTTGGATTAATTTCGTTTTGGACAAAACTTTGGAAATAAAACAGTATTATCTAGTAAAAACATGGAATTACAATGTTTGGAATTCTATAATGAAAAAGGAATTGCTTTGGGGTATTTATTTTGATGTGGTGGTGCCTTTGTGGTGAAGAAAAAAACCAGCAGGAGTGACTACAAGTATCTCTTTTTCAATCTGCAACCCGCTTTTATTTTCATAATCATATTCATAACTGAATCTTTGGTTTTGCTAAATATGAAAAAAAAAATCTCCCTTGGGTATTTTTTGTTTGTTGGTTGGTTGGTTTGGTTTTGCTTTAAGTTTTTTTTCCATTTCTTTTACTCATGAAAGGGATGAACAATAGGAACATGAGTTTCGGCTTTGTCAACATGGGTTGGCGCTTTCAGCACATAAATATTTTCACCAGTTTACCCACAGCACCTATATCTGTGTCCCCACTAGCAACCCCACTTGCCATGAGGAGTCAGGAGCCTGCAGGTCAGGATCTGCTCTGCTCTGTGCTGATCCATTTCTGGGATCAACTGGGGCAAGGGCACATGGGCAGAGTTCTTAGAGAGTTCTTCAAACCAAGCACACACTGGAATTTGCAAAACAACATCGTTCCCGTGTGTAACAACAGAGACATGGAAGTAAACCAGCCACAGTCTCCATTTGCAGCAGGGAATGGACAGCATTCCTCATCAGCTCTTCCTTACTGCTGCATCCAAGGACGCTCAGTCAGATGAAAGGCAAGGAAAATGAACATGTTTTTGATGATCAGGAATGACACAGGCAAAGATACAGCAAATAGAGTGACAGGGACTGTACAGAGCAGTGAGTGACGGGACCTCTGATCTCTGTGCCCACAACTCTGTCTGATAGGGAGGCAGCTGCAATCTGTTCTGTTTAATGTGAGCTCAGCACAGCCCTCGGGCTATTTGTAAGCTGCCAGGGAGCTTTGCCTTGCACAAAGTTTGGGCACCTTGTTGAATTTCATGGCTCTGGCTGTGTTGCAGGATTTGACAGTTTAAAGGACAGAAAGGGGTGGGAAGTTTCTTAAACAGCCTTCTGCCAAATTAAGAACAGTACCCACATGCAGGTCAGAACTGCTCGGTGAATGCAGACTGTGCCATCTTTGTTCCCTTCCTCCAGGAACAAACTAAAAAGTGGTTCTGTGCCTGGGATGCAAAATGCCAGGGGAAGATCAGTGGATGGAGAATATCACTGACACAAAAACAAAAGCAAAAAGCCCATCAGGCCAGAGAGGACGAAGTATCTTTAACAGAGGAGCCCCTATAAGAGCTTTCTGAGGGCCTGTGGGGATTTTGTGGTGGTTGAGGTTTTTGGGGGGTTTGCTTTACTCTTCTTTCAGAGTTGCTCTAGTTCATTAATTTTTAACAATTTATCAGTATGGGAAGATAAATCCCCTGCAGTCCCTTTTAATATATTTTCTTCTTCTTTTCAAGTAAATGATTGATGAGTATCAATCTAATTGTTCAATACCAAGTGGTTGCTAATGTAGGGCCCCTCTTGCCTGAGGGTTCCTACCATGGTTTATAACCCTGCACAGATTGTCTGGTTAAGATCTTAAGTAGCCAAAGCTGTAAAAGTTTATATCTGTGGGTGGGTGGGAGAGTAGAGAGCTTACAAGTAAGCAAGGCTCATTTCCATTAATCACCTTGCTCTTCCTTTGGCTGCTGGGTTGGCCAATGCATTCCCAGCTATGCAAGTCGGGTGGAGAAGAGTTTCTCTGTGTTAATATTTGCCTCTGGCAAACAAGGCCCAAAGCCATGGTGTCCTGTGGAGGGAGATTCATGGAGGAGAAAGTGGGGTCTGGTGGTGGAGGCACAGAGCTGGGTTGGCTGCTCTGGGCTCTGTGTTCATCCCTGCCTTACACCAACCAGGTCACCCCCACGAGTTACTGAGCTCCAATGTGGCAGGGCCCTCAACAGCTTTCCAGTGGCCTTCACACCATCAAGGCTCCTTTGATTTGGATGCCATCATCACTCTTGCATTAACATAATTCCCTGGATCTCCAGGGACAGACACAAGCCCCTGTTGGAAGGTGCTGAACAGTCACCAAACCCAGACAGCCCCTGCCGTGATCTCATCGTTCAGGAGATGGGAAACAGATGGATGCACAGACATGAGCACACAGGGAAGAGACAGAGACAAGGGCTGGCCAAGCACTCCCTGGTGTCTGCACACACCAACCACGAGGCACTGGCAAGGGGGTTCTGGTTGTAGATCTTCACGGAGTGTGAAAGGTCCCAGCACCACTGCAGGGGAGCATCAGGACTGGGTGTGCAAGCCCCCCCCACACAGTGAGAGCTGTCGTGGCTCCATAAGGCTGGATTGTACAGCCAGTGGGGTATTAAATAAAACAACATACAATTAATGTCTTCACTAGCCTTTAAAAGCAAAGCTGAGATAAAAAAGGCCTGGACATCCTCCTGACAGGTAATGCCATGGAGATGCCAGTACAGATTCTTGCAACGTGTGAGTAGAAGCAAAAATGAAGTGAATACAAATATTGTCTGGTGTTTCTTTGTCTTTGGAAATTTCCAATGTTTATGGGTTTTAATTGCTTTTAAGGATAGATCTGTGATAGGTTTTAAAAATAGATAATGAAAAAATCAAACTCCTCAACAACATAGAATTAAGTCTTGCTTTTCAAAATCTGCATCAAACTCTTATAGTAACAAATATTTTTAATAAATACAGGACGTTTATGTGGTATTAAGATAACTTCAATTGGAATTGCATATTTTGTACAATTTTTCTACAAAAAAGAATCAAGACAACCACCGAGATACTTATCCATGATGCTATTTGGCATCTCTGTATTACAGGATTTTACATTTTCAGAGTTATATGTTGATTGATTCCTCCACATTTCACTCATCTTTCAGTTTTTCAGTATTTCCATTCCCTTTCTCTGAATGGGGCACTAACATCCCATTTTCAATCATTGATGGTCCCCAAGTGGAGCCATGACTCTCCAGTTTCTGAGATCTGTACTGAGACCTCTATACCAGGCTACCTCATACTGCCCAGAGGTGGGAAGTGATCTCATACGGGTAAGGGACAGAAGCAGAAACAACTTTATAGGTGGCAAAGGAAACATTAAAAAAATCCATTTGTGGGTACATATTCTCTCCAAACAGATGAGGCAATTAAAGGAGAAAAAACGACAACAAAGGAGAAGCAGAGTCTACTAACATTTGCTCAGTGTGAATCTCAGATTTCTCTGTGGGAGTTATTTAAATTTACACCAGTGAAGGAGGCAGCAGAAGTGACTTTCCACAGCCTGGTGCCCCACATCTCCTTCTGCCGTAAATTAACCTGCTTTCCCGGTGACTTCACTGCACCAGCTCCCGGGGGCAATCACTGAGATGACAGAACTAAGCGCTGGTGTCTGGGGCTGGTTCCCCAGACCTGGCTCTGGACAAGGTTTTAGGAGTGATTAATTCCTCAACTGGCACTCGGGGCTTTGCCTGGACAAACAGCCCTGTTTGCTCACGTGAGATGGATTGCAGCCCCCGGACCCCGCGGTTTGCCTGGAGGGGAAGGGCAGGGTTGCTTTGCTGTTGGGAGATTCTTTTTTTGAGAGGTCTAAATTACAAAACCGTTCATTTTGTTTAAAGAAAGATTATGATCTCTGGAAGAAATACAGAGCTTATGATCTCTGGAAGCAACAACAGAAGTGCTCGGAAGCACTCGGGACATTGGACCTGTCAGAGAAACCCCTCCCAAACCCTGCACCAGCCATTAGTGCAGTTATTTGCTTAGCCCAAAGGCACAGAAGTATTTGGAAAAAGTAGCACTTGGGAAGAGACACAGTTGGCTGAGTTTAACCATCCTAATATTTGTTATGTGGCCACTATCCATGTCTTGATTGTGCCACTGCCAGGAAGAGATGACAGCGGTGACACGGTGGGTCTGGGCAGTGGTGGCACTGTGGTTTTGGGCAGTGGTGACATGGTGGATTTGGGCAGTGGTGGCACAGTGGTTGACTCAGGTAGTGATGACACAGTTTGGGCAGCAGTGACATGGTGGGATTGGGCAGTGGTGGCGCAGTGGGTTTGGGCAGTGGTGACAGTGGTTTTGGGCAGTGGTGACACTGTGGGTTTGGGCAGTGGTGACACTGGTTTTGGGCAGTGGTGACTGGTTTTGGGCAGTGGTGACACTGTGGGTTTGGGCAGTGGTGACAGTGGTTTTGGGCAGTGGTGGCACAGTGGCTTTGGGAAGCAGTGACACAGTGGGCTTGCCGGGGACATCACCATCAGCCTCCCTCCAGCCTGATGAGGGGTGTGTGAAATACAGAACCCAACCATGCACCAGTGCAGGGAAATGTTATAGGTTTATGAGGAGAGTGATTAAAAATGTATCAAAGAGGCTTGTAAAGCTTATGGTTCAAGTTAACTGTATGAAGTAAACAGCCTTTAAGTGTCTCCTGGGACTGTGACAGATAGTCTGTGGGTGTTACTGCAACATGGTACTAGTGATTGTTCTGGCCATCCCAAACTAATCACCATCTGTGTGTATGAGCCTCTTGGGAGCTCCTGGTTGTTGGACAATCATGGTTGTTAGCATTTTTAATCAGTTTCTGTGCAGCACAGATAGAAACCGTATGCTCCAGTCTTTATTTTCCCTACTCGGGGAGAATTACTGCAGCACTAAAAAGGGGATGTGCAAATTCCTGCTAATTTTAGAGGGTCACATTCACCTCGTGCACCCAGTCGTGGTGACATTTCCCTCAGTGTTGCCTGCCCCTGCTCTGAAGGGCTATGGTAAGAATTATGCTCTTGTTTTGCTGCTGGCAAGGTGGATTGAACTGTGAGTCCTTGGCTCTGCCTGGCAGCCCCCCCTCACCTCGTGGCTGTGCTTCCTGCGTGACTCAAAGGCACTGACACAAATGCATAACATTCGGGATCACGGCTGGGGAGATGGAGTTGGGGGCTTTTATTGTCCTTCTTGGTAGTGAGAAATAGCTGCTGAAGTAGGAAGAACCAGAGCAGATCATTGCCTGAAGCAGGAGACTGCGTGCAGTTGAAGTTATAGGCCCTGGGAGAGTTCCCAGCTGTACTTGCCTGGCTGTTGATGCAAGAGGCACTGCAGGCGAAGATGGCTCCGGGAATGGAGGGGCAAACAGGGAGGGAAGGGATGGCTTAGATCCAGGCTCTGAGGAGCGGCGTCGATGCTAAAAAGAAAAAGCTCTTCTCTCATTCTGTGCTGAAGTGCAGCTCATCTCAACAATTAATCCTTTAAGAATTAAAACCTGGGGCCCTGCATCCGCCCTCCGCAGCCGTTTGACATCTGTGCGGGGTGGCTGGAGAGGCGCTGCCGTGCCGGCTCTGCCCCGGCGGCACCGGCTCTGCCCCACGAGGCTGCAGCAGCCCGGCCTGAAAGTGCTGAGCTGTCAGACCTGGCACCAGCTCTAGTGCCCCCCTGTCCCCATCTCCTGTCCCCAGCCCCAGATTCAGCTCGTAAGCACCGAACAAAGGGCTGCGAGTGTGCGAAGAGAAGGCAGTGATGGTACACGAGAGGTGAGAGAAGAGAGGAGTAGCGAGCGGGCTGAACCTCCTGTTCCAAACAAGCTGGAGTTCTTGTCTTAAATGAAATGTCTTTTTTTTGCTTTCATTGTCAATGTTGCCATCAGCTTTCTGGAGCTCTGCTCTTGTTTTCATTTTTAAAGGACTTGTATCAAGCTTCTTACTACTTCTCCTTGAGCTGTGAGGTGTGAAGCCGAGGGGTGATGTGCTGCTGGGTTTGTCAGCTGGTGTTGCTGTGTCCATGTAGCTGTGGGAACAGGAGCAGGTTTTGAAGAAGAATTTGAATGCATAGAGCAATTTTCTGGTGCAGAGTCAGGGGGCCTGTTTGAGTGGAGGATTAATCCTTCTCTGCATCACTTGGGTGGTGGCTCTGATATATTTATTCATGTTGATGTGATCAAGCAGTTTGTTCTCTGGAGTCCCATCTACAGACTGTGTAAAGTCTAACACAACAAAGTTTCATGTTGGGTGCCGTGCCTGCAGCGTGGAGAGGTTGTCTGTGTCTTCCCATACTTCTTCCTGGTGCTCAGGTCTCCCTGGAAACTGTATATTCTGGTGCTGGCAGACCCAATCGACAAGTAATTTCTGTTTATCTGTTGTCAAAAGGGACAGTTGTATGTGATTAGGTGTATATTGATTATCTGATTTAAACCACAAATGTTTCCACATAAGCTGTGCTGTGCCCCCAGTCTCTCTCAGAGCACTGGTAACTCCTCAGCACATGCAACAGAGCGGGGTCTGGGTCTAGTTTGCTATTGCTGCCCTCCAGCCTGGCCACCTGAGGTGGTTGGGTTTGTCAAATACTACAGAGTCCATTTAGGGTCTGAGAGCTGCTTCAGGCAGATACTGTCACTGCAATCAGTCTGCAGTCACATTTACACCAACCTGTGAATTCCTTCTGAAAGGGGCAGAATATTGAGAATTCAGAGTGTTAATGGCCCAAGTGGGTTACAAGATCCATAATCACCAATGCTGTCTCTCCTCAATGCATGTGTCTTCATCTGTAAACCTTGAGGATCATCGAGGGCCTGTGTGAAATGAAAAAAACCCTTTAACTGCTTCATATTAACTAACATATTAGAGCCCTCACGACATTATCGTTGTGTCTGCACTTGAGAATGCTTTGTTAATTCTCACAAAACATGCTCCTGCTGCAGATAACCCGAGTGTGTTCCCAAAGTCATCCCTGCTCAGAGAGTAGGAGGAGGTCACTCTGCATGGCATCTGGACTTGCAAACATGTTTCTCCTGGATACCATCAGAGCCCAAGCTTGGTGACTCTCACAGTGTGAGTGGTGTGTCCTCTTACAAAATTAAAACTGGCTTTTTAGGGAAGTAGCAAGTCTGGCAGCTTGTTTCCCTTATTTTGTCCTTGGAGTCAGAGAAGGTTTGCCTCCAGCCAGAGGGGCATGAGAAGAGTCAGACTGTGAGAGGAACAGACTTCAGTGGGGAAGGGCCAATTTCAAAGATGCAAAGGGCTCCTTGGCATGGCTGGGTGAGCAGGAAATACTCACTGCTGCTTTGATTCCTTTCAGATAGAGATGACACAGGTGGGCCTCTCCTTGTCTCATACAGGCCACTTTAAAAGTTTAGGCAGTAAGGATTCTTCCTTTCTAGTGTAAGAGCGACAAAAACATTCCCAGGCACTGGAATAAGGTTGTACAAGGTGTTAGAACAGTCCTTCCTCTGTGTCCCACATGCTCCTTGCAGGACCCAGGAGACAGGTGGTTCCAGGGGTGGTTCTCAGTACCCTGTACTGGCTCATCTCACTGCCTGGGACCTTTCTTAGGGGCCTTTAGTTGCCTTGCACAGGAGCAAGTCTCTGCTTCTACCTCCCACCTCAGAAACCTCTGCCACATGTGCTGGGCACGTCTGTCCTTGCAGAGGCCTCTCTGCAGAGACCTGGCGTGTTCCTGGGGCTCTGGAATGAAGAAAGGTGTTGCAGTTGGTGTAGGGCAGTGAGACCTGACCTGGCAGCTCTCTGGCTTTAGGGTCAACTCCACGTTGGGAGGCCAGTCCAGGTGGCAAAACGTGGAAACAACCTGCTGTGAGGGGCTGAGGAGAGCCCTTTAACCTGGGTGATATTTTGTTACTGATGTTTTTACCTCTTTCCTCCTTTTCCTAGGATTATGTTTTCAGGGCAGGCCTGACACTTCTGTCAATAATCAGGCAAAATCAAAAAGACATTTTTCTGAATTAGGACCCCCGAAGTAGGTCCAAACACAAGTAGCCATATCCAGGTTGTCTGTAGCTACACATACACCCCCGTGAAAGACTGTATTTGTGGTGCTGGCTGTCAGACCTGCATCACTCAAGAAGGAATTTATCCTTCCCTGTACTTCTTCCAATTAAGCAGTGGTGGATGCTCGGCTGCGACAGGTACTGATAAATGGATGTGGCAGGATCGACTGTGAGTGTTTTGGCAGCAGCCCTCCTTCAGGTAGCTATTAACTTTATTTTTTAATATGAAATTCAGGCACTAAATCCAAGAAGAAAAAAAAAAAAGCATACATAATGTAGGTTAATTAAAATGCCTGTAAATGAACAGGTGACAGGTGCCAAGCCCCATGACAACCACAACTGGAGAAATGAAAGCGCAACAGACTATTAGGATTCCTGTGTTAATCAGGTAATAGTAACTTGGGTAATTACAAAATCATATGAAATCTTTTTTAAATCCCAGACCTCATTTATAGCCTTTTGGAGATAAAATATAAAATGTAGAGTTTTAATCCAAAAGGACTTTCTCTTCTCTGGAGCCCTCAATCTCAGATTTCTTCCATGGCTGACACAATTAAGGGTTGGATTTTTTTTTCTCTCTCCTCTCTTCAATTTCATTTTAATTAAGAAATATTAAGTTAAAAGCCACGGAAGAGTTTGAGTTTCTCTCTCTCTAGCAGGTATTTGGTAGTCACTTATGCGTCCCAAGGCCTTTTTCAGTGGATCAGGTAGAACCTGTCATGTGCATCTGTTGGCTCTAAGAGGTGGAATTTATTCTAGTGCTCAGGAGCAGCACAGGGCATGTGTGAGATGAACCTGGAATAGACCACAGGCTGCTCTGTCTTCCCAGGAGCAAATTACACCCCAGATAACTGAGAAGATTTACAATTAGAATCTTTCTTCTATGAATATGAGCGCAAGTGGTGATACAATTTCATATCTGATATGCAAGCTATGACATGTTGTTACAGCCTTTCCCAGACTGAAAAGCCCATGCAGATATGGTTTCCCAAGTAAACAGATTGAAGCCTCCTGAGGAGATCTTATAGACATTCCCTCTCTGCTTCTTGAGTTTTACTGTATAACCAGGGTCTTGATCCCAAGTAGAAAGTTTATCAGAGGCATTGTGTGACTTGCCCAAGGTCATTAATACAAATCAGTAAGAAAATTAAACCTTCCAGACTTGTGCTGTGATTACCAAGGCACATGCCTCTCTCTGGATCTGTCACAGAACAAAACATATATATAAAAAATTGGCTGTAATTAGAGCCAGGAGCTGGTGCCTCTGCTGAGAACCTGCACCAGAGTTCACTCTGTGAAGGACACTTGGAGGCTGATTGAGCATCTGGCATATAAAGATTTTTCTTGGTCTTCTTTGTAAAATCCAGATCTCTAAAATGAAAAACATTGGTTTTCATCCTTGTCCCTGCAATAAATTTATTACCCCTGGGCTATAGACAGCCAGACAAATAGAAACAGATTTCTTTTTCTCTTTGACTTGGAAGATGAGAACATGTTTTGTACATTCCTACGTTGCAGCCAAAATAAAGGTCTTTATCTTCAAGGAAATCAGTGGTTTGGTTCTTGGTAATACCTCACTACCCTAGACAGTGACAAATTTCCCCCACCATACCAGGAACATGATGACATTCAACTCCCATCAAGAGGAACAAGAGGACCTTCCCTCCCTTTCCCTTTTCTGATCAACCTTGTTTATAAATTAAACAAAGAAAAGGATGGAGCTTTATTTTAGGAAGCTTTAAGACCACAAGTTGTGTTTTGGATTAAAGGTCAGTATGGGAAATCTGCCAAGGTTTCCCCTCCCCACTGCTACTAATTGTCACTGCTCCAGGGGAAAAAAAAAAAAAGAATACTGGATTAAGGGAAAAAAATAAACTCAGTAAGAATAATAAGGAGAAAACAGAAATCAGGCTTCATCCAGTGCTTGAAATATGCCCTACATAGAGGCTATTGAATTCTACCCACCTCTGTGCCAGCCTCCCCTGGGCATGGGGGACAGTGCTTATTTTGTTTAGGGCTTTTTCCCCTCCCTCACTCCCTCTGTCTCCTTCAGTGTTTTTATTCAGGCACAGCAGGCTCCAAAGTGAACACTGACAAGCTTTGGCACACTTTAAAAAAAAAAAAAAAAGGAAGGAAAAATAAAAAAAGGAGAAAAAAAATTGCTGCCCCTCTCCCCAAGCCGTCCATTCTGTCTCCAGAGCCCTCCTTTTTGCAACATAAAAGCATAATCAAAAGAAATCACGCTTGGACTCAGTTAGGGACAGGGCAGAATAGTCCATTTAGCTTTATGCTAAAAAAGAAAATAATTGGACCAAAATTCGTTTGAAATAGGAGCAGGAAACAGTTTGTTTGCAATCTATTTCCTCTGGAAAACAGCAAACCCTATTAAAACCTCTTTGGGAGCTATTTATTTTGGAAACAAGTTCAACATTCTGTAAGCAGCATACGCAGGCAGAAAAAGTTGTAGTGGAGTGTAATCTTTGGAGGAAATGTCCGTGTTTATCTACACTGTAGTTGCAACCAGCTCCTAGAAAAACAAGCTTTCCACATCTTTAGTACTGGGCTTGGCTGCTTGGAGCAGTCTTGCATCCCCTCCACAGGCCTGGAGTGATAAACCCATCGGTGAGAGTTACAGCTGGGAGGCAGGAAAACCAGCAAAGCCAAAGGGTTCTTCCTTGGCCTCCCTCCTGCTCTTCTCCCAAGGCACGTTTCCTTATGTTTGCTCTCCTGCTCTTCGCCCCATAGTACCATGGTATTCTCAGTCTTGGTGGTTTTTCCCCTGTGCTGTCACGTGGCATCCAGGCACGTGCCTGAACCAGGGAGGTGACACGGGGCCCCTCCTGGTGCTGCTGTGTGTCCTGACACCAACACTCCCAGGCTGTGGAGGCTGCTCATGGGGCCTTTTACCACTCTATTCCAATCCTGTTGTCAAAACACAGTAGAACCCTTGAAGTAATAGTTACAATGAGTAATTTCCAGCTTGCATGTCATGACTGAGAAATTTGGGGGAGTATTTGATGACTGAGATGCACCAGTTCAAGCTTTGCTGCTGATTTGCAATGGGATGGGACCTCATGGCTTGGCCTTCTGTCTCCTAAAGCTGATGTTAGTGCCAGACAGAGATATTCCTCACTGGACTTCTGTGTTTCCCCATAGGAGGGTTTAATCAATACTCCTCAGTGCTGGCCTCAAATTCTTCCTCTGTTTTGTGATCCCAGAAAATCCACATTACCTGTCAGTTTGGCTCGATGTCTGGTGCCAGTTGGGGTTGTTTTCCCCAGATGTGGGTGGGTGCCAAGGCCTTTGCCAGCGCTGGGCATCCCATTATCCCAGAGGCTGTACCAACCACAACCTTGCCCAGCTTTATGTCCCTTCATGTACTCACTCTGGGACATGCAGGGACTTTTGCTGCTGTTGAGATGCTGGGTGATGTAGGTGTGTATCCTACATTTAAGACTGCAAGAAGGCATCTGTCAGGCCCGGCTGTTTCCCAAGAGCTTTTCTTTTCTTCCAAACCATAACCACATCCTCCCAGTTTTGTCTTATCTGTCGGGATAAGATTAACCCAGTTATTTAGATATTTGCATTCCTCTTAGCCAACTACTCCTGTCCCCACTTCCCCTGATCTCCTTCCTTCTCTACATTAATTTCTCTTTATATTTAACCTTTAGATTTTGGAGAAAGGAGTATAATGGGTCTCAGCAGGATATTGTCTGATTTCTGCTCACAAGAGAGGGTCTTAAGTTTCCCCACAAAGTGCTTGTGATTTATGAGCTGTTTCTCACTTAGGGGTTAAGTGTTATCTCCCAGCCCAAATATCCTGTATTAGCAGTAGAGCTGATTACCACTGTTTGTATCAGTCATTGGGATCCTTAAATAAAATGGAGAGCAGCTTGTTGGAAATCCTCATTTTGTTGAAAAGCATGGTTTAACTTTAATAGGGTTTGCATATATATCGTAAATCAGCTCGGAAAAAGGAGGGCATATTTTTTTTCTCCATCTGATTGTTTTACACATTTCAACAGTGTGTAAAAACACAGCCTGTCATTGTTAATTTTAACCAAAGGGAATTACTTCTTGAAAGGCTGCAGTCGTGATTAAATGGAAAAGGTGATCAGTAGTGTAAATTTGGAGCTGATTAAATGCTGTCAGCTCAGATTCCTTATGCAAAAGAGATACAGGGATTATGCTGGCTGCTTTCACCACACAGTGCATGAGTGCTTAAGCACACCTAATGCAGGGAACTTCTGCAACACTGGGTTTGTATCTTAGCACAAGGGAAAACCTGAAACCCCTAGACCAGGGATTGACCTGATCCTCCTTTCCAGTCATACAGAAACCAACTCACTGGGCCTTTCCTTCTCCTGTGAGACTGGGATGGCAGCTGTTAGAGAGTGTCCAAAGGAGGCCACGAGGGTGGGGAAGGGCCTTGATTTGAAGGTGTGTGAGGACACTGAGGGCACTTGGTGTGTTCAGCTGGAGCAGAGGAGACTGAGGGGAGACCTCAGTGCAGTTCAACTGCCTGGGCAGGGGCAGAGGAGGGGCAGGGACTGAGCTCTGCTCTGGGGGGACCAGGGACAGCAGCCAGGGAATGGCTGGAGCTGTGTCAGGGCAGGCTCAGGTTGGATCTCAGGCAAAGGTTCTTCCCCCAGAGGCTGGTTGGGCACTGCCCAGGCTCCCCAGGGCAGTGGGCACAGCCCCAAGGCTGCCAGAGCTCAGGGAGGGTTTGGCTGATCCTCTGGGGCACAGGGGGTGACTCTTGGGGCTGGTCCTGTGCAGGGCTGAGGGTTGGACTCCATGATCCTTGGGGGTCCTTCCCAGCTCAGCACATCCTGGGATTCTGTGAAATGTTCGAGGCTTTGCTCCGTTAGGGAGTGTGGGGTCTCTCCAAAGTATAAGGTGGGTTTTGTAGGGGCTTTGAATGCACTGTTCTTCATGTTAGAATGTGTATTTCTTTCTTTTCCTGAGACTCCCAGGAATACAGGTTGAGTTCACAGGAAGGACCATTCCCAATTCCAATGTTATCTTACCTGTAGAGTTTCTACAGCTTTCAGCCTTTATATGGATGAGCACTTCTATCTCCGTGGAGGAAAGGAAGGGGCAGCTGCAACTTGCAAATTGCAGGAAAAGGACCTGCTTTCATGAGCAGTTCATAGAATCCTAGAACCCTGGAATGGTTCGGGTTAGAAGGGACCTTCAAGATCATCCCCCTGCCATGGGCAGGGACACCTTCCACCAGACCAGGCTGTTGGCTTTGCCTCCTGCTTTCTGGGTGAGGGTGGGGTGGAATTTGCAGGTCCTTCAAACACTTCCTCCCCCACTGCTGGGCTGACATCTCCACTGTCACCTGTTACCACCGTGTGGGAAGGGATCTCCTCCCTCTCTAGGCTGGACACAGTGAGGTGGGCAGGGGTTTAATCACATGGAAATGGCAGGGAGCTATTTTTAGAGGATCTATTGAACATCAGATCTCAGAAAGGTTTGGGGTACTACACTGGACCATAATGTTGGTTGTTCTTGATAGACATCACAATTCTCATGGGTAAGTCTCTACTTGCTGAAAGGAGTGTCGTGGGTGGGGAAAGGAACTGGGTTGCCTTGGGATTGCACAGTGCTGGATATGCTGGGCAGAACTGAAAAATGATCCTGCAAATCTGACCTCACATGGGGAGGTTCAGAGCAAGGTCTGTGTTGTTCCCAAGCAGCTACAGTGAGAAGGTGGTGACGGAACAGAGTCACAAGTCTGAGGGAGAATGACCAGAAGAAAAAGGTGCCCTACATTTGTAAGTACTATAACATGCACATAAAGTATTTCTCAGACTTACTGCAACTTATCCATAATTTAGATTTTAAATGATACACTATTTTTCCAATACTGTGAACCATAGACTTCACACCCTGACATGTGATCAAGCCAACAGAGTGAAGAGGGAATATGGGCAGAATTCTAGTTTACTGAGATCCAAACTCCTCCTGATTAAAAGTCTTCTGTGGTTACTGTGGCGGTTTTCTCACAGCACTCAGGAGTTAAAACAACAATTTCACCCAGTTTTTTTCCTGGGCACATATTGTCAGATACTGGCAAGTTGCTAGGCTTTTATTTCATGCATAACTAAAGAAGTAGAAGTAGTATGAAGGAAGTTGGGGTACGACTGATATCTGCAGTAGAACTTACTTTAATTGAAAAGCAGTTCTAGTCAATTTTTTTTTTCCTTCTCTTCTTATAAGAATAGGGGGGAGAGAATTGTTTTCAAGCATTATTAAGCTTTTTTTTTTTTCCTCCCAGAAGCTAAGAAAGCCATCTGTGAAAACCTGTTTGCATGTTTGTTTTCTACAATAAAATGCAAAATACTTCTTCCTGTTAGCGGATTATGCCATATGTCAGTCCCTGTAACAAAACCAGCATGTTTATTAATGAACCCAATCAGAGGCAAGGATTTAGAAAGATTTAAAGGAACTGAATTTCTAGTTCAATATTTTAGCATAGAAAAACTTCTGGTCTGTTGTTCATGTTGTACTTGGAAAACTCAGGCTTTGTTTTTTTGTATGAATTTGCTAAATTGGCAATGGAAAGAGAGCAGGAGGAAACTCTGGGAAAAGAAATCGCAGTGCGATCCCCGCGTTCTGCATGCACGAACCCCCAGCTGATTGTGATCAGCAGTTTATATGTGATTAATATTTAATTTGATTGGTATAGTTTTTTTCTCCAGATAAGCTAATTAAGTAACTTGATGGAAAGGACACCCTTGTGCATTATTGTAGCAGCTTTTTGGTTTCTGTAGGGCAGACTAAACCTTCCTGAGTTACAGATGAGGTGGATTCTGCTTTCTCAACTGCATAGTAAAGAGACCTGAATTCCATGGCATTGGTTTTCTCTTCCCACACTGCCTGAGGTTTGGGCTCACATGATTGCTGCTGTGCTGAGAACTATTTTGCATATGATAAGGTGGCTGTGATAGCAGGAAAGGTAACCACAGATCTTCTGTTTGCCCCTTCACGTGGCAGGAGACTGTGCATGCTGAGAATCTGGTTACATTCCTGGGAGCTCAAATAGACAAGGCTTATTATCAAAAGGGTTCAAAGCTTGAGCTTCAGCACACCAATCAATACTTTATCTTTAAACTCCAATACTGCCCTCACTGATTTAGATCTTATAGTAGAGCTCAGCTCAGGTACTTGAGCTGATAGTGGTGCTGGAAGGGAGATGGAGCGTTTCACCTCAGGCTGGGATTTCTCATGTTCCACCCAGGGCTGAGCAGCACTCACCAAATGGGATTTTATGTTGCTTTGTGAGAATGTTTTATCCCTTCTTCTAAGTTTACAGTGAATTTATGATGCTTTTAATATGTGTTTTTGGAATATTCCATCACCTTCCAAAAACCTAAAAGCAGCAATAACAGTCTGATTTCTCACATGTGCTTCCAGGGTAACCACAGGAGAAGGGTGAAGGCCAGGTCTGTTTTCTGGCAGCAGACCGCTGCTGGAAATGGATCCATTGGTTCCATAGGCAGAATACATTTCTCAGTGCTGAAGTTCTTGCACTGAGACCTGGCTGGCCACTTACAAGGAGGATAATTGCATTAGCATCGTCAAAATTCATGTCTTGAGGCAGGAAAAGGTGTTCATTAGGTCAGTAGATGTATTTACTAATGCAATCCATGAAACAGATTCCTAGGTGTACTTTGTGAAGAACAGAGGAATGAAATTCCTCTTAACATTCCTCCAACTTTCTTACATCTAGTGAAAGGCTCCATAATTTAGTGCCTTTCTCAAAGGCATAATTCATCATGGAAGAAAACACTGAAAAATAAGTGACCTTTTTGAAAGGTCAGTTCATGTTTATGCGTCAGAAAAAGTCACGAGCACAGGTTTGGAGCAAGGCAAGGCTGTCCTAAAATAGCATTCCATTAATTGTTTAATCAACCCGTGCTTGTTATAGATTTGACATACTCTATAGACAAATCAGGTCAGAGGTAACAGGTGATTCAAAGAAACAGATAAAAACCCTACTAAGCAGTGGAAAACATGCTTCTTACAAGGAAAATCTGAAACAAAAGCACTCCTTGAAACTGGAAAATTAATAACCTGACGAAGTTCCACAGGCACCCCAAAAGCCCAATATTCCCAGATTCCCACCCATCTGCTTCAAATTCCCCAAAAATATGTCAACCTGTATTTTTCTGCCTTGATTTTTCTACTTCTTTCTTAGCACGTGCCTGTTGTGGAAGTGATCTTTGTTGCCTGTTTGGCTGCAGGGCTCCAGTGAGGGCCTGTATCCCACCCCAGAAGGGCTCCCTCAGGCAGGAGCCCTTGTGGCTGTGGCAGCCTCCCTCCACCCAGCAGGAATAGGTTAAAACACTGTGTTCCAGCTTTCCTCTCTGGAGGACTCCTCTCTTTGAGAGTGGGAATAAAATGCATCTGAACTGCTGTAGGCCAGGAGCAGGATCAGAGGGGCTGCCTGGCCTGGTGAACGCTGGATGCTGACACCGTGATTGCAGGAGACAAGCCCTGAGGACAGTGGCTGTGGGTTACGGGGATCTGAGAGGAGCAGTGGTCATGTAGAATTTTATTCATGCATTGTTTCCAGCAGTAGGGAAGCATCCACGTCTCCACTCTGTGCCTAAATGCCCACCAGCTGATTTCCCTCCCACGCCAGCCCCAGCCAGGCTCTCCCCTCTCAGCGCACACCAGAGTTTGCCTCCCAACGCTTCTGTTGCACCCTCCTGATTCCTGTTCCAGGCACCTGAACTTTGTCAGCTCTCCAGCTTAGCTTCCCAAATGAGAAACGAGCTGGCAGCCCGAGATGCAGCTGAGGAATAGGCAATTCCTGAGGGCTGCTGCTGAAAGGGGGAACGTGCACAGTCATTTCTCTTGACCATCAGCGCTGAGCGACGGTGGCACAGAGCAGGGAGCCTTTTGCGTCTCGTGCATGGCAGAGCAGTGTTGTTATTCTGGCTGCATAGCTTGGCTTGTTATTGAGCACATGCTTTGCAGATTAGCCTGTTTGTATAGCCAATCGAACATGTGCTCCATTAAAAATTAAAACATCCTGTTTTAAGGATGGAGCAGGAGACATCAGCTGCCACTGTGTAGCAGACATGGAAAGCCCCCAGAGCCCATTACCATAGGTTACAGCAAATGTTAATCAGTGCCAATGCAGTTAAATAATGCAGTTCGTGCAGATGGCAGCTACTACATCTACTCACAGATGTGTCCTCAAGTCCCTGAGGTTGCTGTATCACAGAAGTTGTCGGGAACAGTCAGATCCAATGCTGACTGTAGGTATCACCTTTGTGTTTATGCCATAGACACCAGCCAGAGGAAAGGCAGCCATGCCTAGGACTGAGGAAGGAGGTCAGAAACACACCAGAGGGTAGCATGGGGCTGGACTTGAACTCAAATAGAACAATAAGGAAATCTGTGTCCTTCACAAGTTGAGGGTTTTTGCCGGGTGTGTTTACCTTCTGCACATACAAATCAGTGTCACTGAAGGCCTGGATCTGCAGCCCAGCTTTTGAACTGTGGATATTTGTGATCATTGCATATATTATAGTCATTCCATGTCTGCAGGAGGGCAGAGAAGAGGTTCTCAGCCTGTGTGCACCACTCAGACTTCATTTGGGATTTTTGTATCCTTGCTCATCTCTGCAGAACTGACTCTGCAGTTGACTGTTCACATCATCTCTAGGTCACATGCAGTACAGGTGTTCTGTGCCAGCTTGCCATCTTGTCTTGCCTCAGAAGAAGTAGTTTATTTACCTTTTCAGCTATTTATGCTCAGGATGTGTATTTATGAAAAGGAGTGTGCAAATCTATATGACATGCAAGAGTTTGCAGATGAAAGTTGTGCTATAAGTATAAATATTGTTTCTAAGATGTGTCATGCTGTTCAATAGGTACTAAGAGGAAAAAACATTGCAAGTCAAGAAGCTAAAAAGCATTTCTTTTTTCTTTTTTCACATCTTAGAACATCCTTCATCCTTTATTTGTGTTTCAGGTCTGTGTCACTAGTGAATGTTCTTTATCCCAAATCTGGGAATTTCTTAGCAGTTTTTGAAAAGGCTTGTCTCCTTTTTTAAAGAAGGTTCTGTCTGTTGTGTTCTGGTGGAATAGCTTGAAAAATGATAAATTGGAATTAGTTAAGCACTTGGGTTTTTCTCAGCTTTTGCTTAATTCATTGAGGACACAATCATTAGGGATCAGTTTTCTAAAATACGTAGATTGGATATTTTCTTATTTTCATGTGACTTCACCATTACTTTGAGTGCAGGTGCTGCGTCTGCAACGCCCAGCATCGAACACTCTTTGTTGCAATGGCTACATCTGTGTTTTCTGTAGAAGACCAGCTTCAAACCAGCCATCTGCAGTGAGCCTGGGCTGAGACGTTTGGTTGTTACAACTGGCTGATTTCTTGAACCTGCCGTAAGACTGTCAAACTCCACCCATCCCATCCCATCCCACTGGATGGCACACCATACCTGCATCCCACCACTCACACAGAACTATTGGCAGGGCTGGGAACTGTACAAGTGCAAGGAGGTTGGTAGAGAGATCTGAGAGCATAATGCATTTTGGTTATTTAAATTTAGTTCTCAAGGCTATAAAATGGGACTTGGGACTCAGGGGACTCATTTTTTCCTCAGTAGTTTCATCTTTTAACCATTAATTGTCAGCTAGGCCGTGTGGGATGAGTGTTCTGCTGTGACCATGCTTCTGTCAATTAATAATGGAACGTATCCAAAGTTTATCTGTAGCAATCATTCATACCATCTGGCAATACAAATTAGATGATTTTGAAGGCAGTCTACAAACAGGCATGTTGTTCTAGGGACTGCCATAATTATATCTATCAAATATAGAGAGAAAGAAATGTATTTAATGCATTTTTAAATAGCGTGTTGAGATCAATATCCCCCGAGAGCAAACCTGGTTCCCAGAGAGCAGGGGGAGCAGCACAGTTCCATAGCCTTCCCATGTGCATGTATTAGCACTGCTCCCAAGGACAGCCAACCATTTTGGGGAATGAGCAGGGGATTATTTTCCTTGCCTGTTCTGGTGCTGGCCTCGCTCCCAAGCCTGACAACAGCGGTGCCAATTAGTGACAGACTGGGGACTGGCCAGAGATGACAATGAACCAGCCACAGGACAGATAGAAATGTTTTAAATGAGCTGCTGGATCAAAGCATAGTGAGGAAGCCATTTGTGCAGCAGCCTCACGTTACCCTGCCATATCTGCAGCCTGTTTGATGCAGTCTGAGTTCCTGGCCTGGCCCGTCCTCCCCCATGTGCACAGGTGTGATAGAGCCACTCTTGTTTTTCATACAGTCATGGAATATCCTGAGTTGGAAGGGACCCACAAGGATCATTGAGTCCAATCCTGACCAGTCTTTTCCACAGTGTTTGCACAGACCAAGCGGTACCAGGTCCATCAGTGGACCATGTGTGGTGACACTCAATAGGATTCACAGCCCTCCAGCAGCATCTCTGCTTCCCTCCCTTCACTGAGGGAGAGTTGAGCCCCCCGGATGACTCCAAACACCCATGGATTGCCTGTGTGAGGATGGCTTTTACAGCTCCTTTGCCATAACTGCCTCAACATGGAGAATCCGTGCAGAGATGTGTTTCTGGCTTCATTTAGGTCACATCTATCCCTCAGGAGGTCTCTACTTTGAAGAGGGATGGTGGTCTCTCCTCCTGAGCAGGGACCACAGCTGAGCCTGCTCTGTGCCTCCAAGCTGAATCTCCTGAAGTTGCCAGACACAACCCATGTTGGTCTCTTCGGGAAGTCCATCTCCTTACCCCTCTATCAGAGGTAATGCCAAAGACCTGGAACTGAAAGAAGTGTGAAATATAGTTTATTCTTGTAATTATAGATGAGGAGTTGTACTGCATCTGTGCACTCCTCAGTAAAGCAGCTGTTCTGCCCTTAGAAGGATATTTATAGACTATTGAAGGTAAACAATCCTGGCTTATTTCATATTGCGACTACATTTGCACTGAGTTTAACTACAATTTGATCAAGCAAGCTGCTTACATGTCAGCTTTACTGATACGAGATAGTTTTTCCTTGCTACTTCTGCTAAATAATCTCTGCCTAGTTTTCAGAAAAACTCTTTTGATATTAGTAAGTTCTTTTGAGTCTCAGTCAAGGAGTGAGTTGGTATAATATGCAAACCCATCCCCAATCTCTGAGTGATCAGCTTACATCATACAGTTTGAGGTGACTGATTTTGTGAGGTTTTTTCCTCTCTCCGTGTTTATTCCCTGTAGGTTTTCAGGTCTGCTGAAATGGTTCAACATCAGGATTTTGACATGTGTGATGAATTTCGGTGTTTAAAGCTCGTAGGCATTTGCAGAAGTTTAGTCAGTAGCTGATGAGTTAGCCCAGTCTTCCACTGCTTTTGCTGCTGTTCTCCCAGGAGTGTGATTGACTGTGAGGGCATCTACATTTACCTGGTACACCAGCCTGTATCACAGTTATCACTGTATGCATAAAACAAATGTTTAGGTGCTCTTAAATATTAATTTTGCTGCATCTTCTCTGATGCAAACTGATAGCAGTATTTCTGAAGCAATTCTTTTTAGCTGATGAAAACCTGAGGCAGTTGGAAATTTATCTTGGGTTTAACCTACACAATGACTGAAGAAGTATAAACTTGAGACAGTGCAGTGTGTGAGCACAGAAATGAGTAAAACTGCTCAAGAGCTGCTGTTGCTTCCCAGATGATGCTGAGCTGGGTGAGCTGTGGGGAATTGTGGCTGTCACCCTTCCCTGAGGGCCCTGCTGAGCCCAGCACTGACCTGGAACACCCTCTCTCCACTGAGGAAGCTGCAGTATCCATGGCAAAGGTATTTTAGGAAAACCTGGGAACAAAGCAGCTGAGCAGGTTTAACTTCTCTCCCTCTACAACACACAGGTGTCTGTTCTATTCAGGGCCCTGATCCAGTATCACTGAAGTCAATTATAACCTTTTTCACTGGTTTCCGTGGGCGGTGAATCAGGCACTCAAATCTCATGAAATGTTCATTGTTATGTGCTCAGTGTCATTTCTGAGGAG
This sequence comes from Manacus candei, assembly GCF_025592945.1. Classification (NCBI taxonomy): domain Eukaryota; kingdom Metazoa; phylum Chordata; class Aves; order Passeriformes; family Pipridae; genus Manacus; species Manacus candei. The sequence continues at coordinate 2,106,735 of NW_026138124.1, forward strand.
GTGGAGTCACTCCACGATCCTACATGTGAGTGCTAAATGCCTCTTATGTCTGCATTGGTGTCAGCCTTTCCCCCTTGCCATGTGTTTTACAACCAGTAACAAAAGCAGGATGGAAATGGGCCCCCTTAAGCTTGTTTGTGCTTATGCTCATCGTATGCACTTTGGAAGGGGTTTTCACTGCTCTTCTGAGTTGGGGATTTAAAGGAAAAGCAAACTAGTGTTGTGAAAATCATTCCCTTCCCTTGGTTCCCCTTAAGCAGAGTAGTTAGCCTACATCTGTTTCTACTTCCTATTTGCTCCAGAAAAAAATAAATCAGTAATTTCAGTTTGCCAGTAGCACTTCTGCAAACCTGAAAGTGTGACATTAAGCAACTTATTTTTATTAGGTCAAACCTAACATGACCTAGCTTGCTGCTAAGGCAAACCACTAGTAATAATTCAGAGATGTCATTGCAAAGCTCAGTTTTTTTTAAAAAACCTTTTAATTTCCATCAATGAATTTTAAAATAAAAATATGCATATATGTAAGATATAAAAACTTACATCTGGGTGTACATGGTTGCGTGCATTTTGTACATGAACTTTTATTTATTTTAGATGGATTTTTAAAAGTATTTTTATTTTATATATGTATGTTAATACAATCTTTACATGATTGGACAGTGGAACATGCAGTGCCAGGAGACTGTCATTGCATTTGTTAGTGGTTTAAATTCACACCTTAAAAAAAAAATCACTGGAACCTCCTTGGTGTGTGTATGAGCCCGGGTGAACTCAGTGAAAATACCTGTTTGTGTTCACCAACTTCAGCTTCAGATGTGATACTTCCACATGAAGAACACACAATGCTCTCGTGTACTTGTATGTTTTAAAGCACCATTTACAAGCTTTAAGATACAATCAAATGACAGAAAATCTCTTTCTCCTGGTGAAGGCTGGTTCTCAGATAATCTGTATTAGAGAGTTTTGGAATTTAATTAAAAACTGATCCAAACTTGGATCTTCATTTGAATGTACGGAGCAAGAGCACACATTCAAAAAATTACATTGCACTGGGAATTCACAGCTTCAAGGTGACTTGTCAGGGATGATGGATTCCTTAAAATCCCTCCTATTCTTTCATCAGCAAAATAGCTGTTAAGTTTTTAAGGTATTAATCTGCTATGTGCATGGCACTGCTGTGCTGAGAGGTGCAAAGGTTTAACTGTTTTCCACTCTTTAAGCATCGCTGTCTTATCTTCAGAGCTAACTCGGCGTGTCTGAAGTCCTGGAAAGCAGGTGATTGATCAAGGAATTTAGGAAACAGCTCCCTTGATAAAGCCAGGGAGGATATTTCCTAAGAGGGGCAGTGGGAGTGAGGAAAGCACGAAACTTATTTAACAAGCAAGGCTTGAGTTGGGTAATCTGCATAATACATCCAGTGGCATTAAGTCTGTCATCTTTGCACGGCACTCCTGGTTCGGAGCTGTCTTTCACTGTCGGTTCTAATAAAGAGCCTTGGTCAGCTCAAATTCCCTGGGAGCTCAGAGTTATGTTTTGTGAACTACATGTGCCTGAGGCCTCTCATGCATGATTTAAACTGCTTTGTAAATGTCAATAGGTGGAAAAGCATTAGATCCCTTGTAGATTTCTCCAAATCCTCCAAGATGTGTACACCATGTATAAACCATGCTACGGTTTCAAGGCCACTGCAATCTCTACACTTGCCTAACTGGGGGTTTAAGGTATTGCCAGAAGCAAAATATCGGTGTATACATGATTTGATCCAGCCAGCCAATGAGACCCTTTATTAAGAAAACCTTTGCTCCCATGGAAGGTCCCTTGTGATATTAAGTGGGCACACAGCATAAATGTTGAATGTCCTTCAAACTTCGTTGCTTTATGCTGTCTTTAAAAAAATAAAGCAAAATGCATCTCTGCTCTGCCTGTGGAGCCTGCCTCTAAATGGAGGACACGGCAAAGCTCACATTTCCCTGCACCTTGGGGCAGAGGTGGAAATAGGACTTTGTAGGTTATGAAAGAAGTCAGCTTTTAATTAGGAGTGTGCTGTGTACTGGCAGAAGCCACTGACTGTCTGAAATAAATAAGAATCTGTTGCTAATGAGAAACTGTAGGGTCTCAGATGGCTCTGGGGATTGACAATGTAGGTCACTGGTCTGAGCTGTGTGAGGAGCCGTTGCCATCTGATGCCATTTGATGACCTGTGTGGAATCCCAGAATCCCAGAATATGCCGAGTTGGAAGGGACCCCCAAGGATCACGGAGTCCAACCCTCAGCCCTGCACAGGCCCAGCCCCAAGAGTCCCCCCCTGTGCCCCAGAGGATCAGCCAAACCCTCCCTGAGCTCTGGCAGCCTTGGGGCTGTGCCCACTGCCCTGGGGAGCCTGGGCAGTGCCCAACCAGCCTCTGGGGGAAGAACCTTTTGTTGAGATCCAACCTGAGCCTGCCCTGACACAGCTCCAGGCCATTCTGGGTGCCAGCCCAGTTTCCAGCAGTCAGGGGCACACACACACACACTGCACAGCCTGTGCTGGTAGCTCAGGACAGGCCTGGCAGAGAGACCAAGGTACTGATGGGGCTCTCAGGTGCTGAACTGGCCACTCACCCCAGGTACAGATGCCCCAGGTCAGGCTCCAGGCATCCTGGGGACAGTGTGAGGACACTGAGGGTTTCCTGACATGAGGAGGGAGCCAGCTGCCAGGGCTGTCACCAAGGACCATGAGTGCTAAATTAGCTGAGAAAAACACACTGATAAAAGAATTCAGCTATTAGTGACATTCATCAGTGTGGCCAAGGGTGAGCAGGACACTTGGGTACCAGTAAATCGCTATTTTGAAACTGATGAGCTGGAAAGGTGTTTATTTGTTCTTCAATTCAGGGAATAAATATCATCTCCATCCTATTTTGAAATTCATGGGGAAAAGATCCATGCCCAGCTCTAAAAGACAGAAGCCCCCCCTCTGGATCAGAAGTCCTTGAGCTGCAGAAATTGTGTGGAGGGACAGGTGAGTGTGTGCTGCTGGTGTCTCTGTAGGAGACAGGAGATTGAACTTTGGCCTTCATTTCACTGATTTGTCTCACTCACCTGAGCTACTTTTTAAATAGACAGCCACATTTATGTACCTTGAGTTACCTGAAGGGGGTCTTTCTCTTTTCTTAGCAATGTAAAAATATATTCTTTGTGTCCAGTTCTTTCTGTTCAATTATTCATCCTTTATTTACCATGTAAAAAGTTGATCTGTGTAGTTGAGTCCATGATTTGTGCTTTCATTGTACTTGCTGTTGTATGATGGCAGCTTGTCTTTTCCTGGAGGGGGAACACAACAAACAGCTCGAACAACCCTCAGCTTGTGGAGTCAGTTGTGGTAAAGGGAACTGCTTGAGCCAGGTGTTGGGGTCAGAGCAAGACTCCAGCTGCCACTAACCAGGTTAAGCATAAGATCAACCACAGTCCTGTTTCTCCTTCCTCATTGTCCATGGACAAAAAGTTGCATCTCATCGCCGGAAGCATGAGTAGGCCAACAGAGCAGCAGGTGCCCCTTCCCAGTTGAGAACTGCAACAAAAAAGCTGCAATCATCTCCTGGTTTCTATTGTAAAAGGGACACAGGACTCCTCATGTTGCTTGAGGTCTTTCTAGACCTCTGTTTTGCCTGCGGTGGCCTCTGGTATTACCTGATAGTTTAGCAGTGGTGTGGGATCTACCACGTTATTCTGCCATTCTGGTTTCCTATGGCCTTGGCTCGTGATCCCACTCTCCATTCCTTTCCACTCACCTCTGGGCTGTTTCTCCAAAGCTGTTTACAATTTACAGTTCTGTTATTATGGCAGGAACTTCTAAGAGTGCTGAATGGCTCCTCAGAGAGCTGATCCATCCTGCAGAGTGCTGTCAGGTCTTTTACAGCTCCACCGAGCTTTGCCATCACCGTGGCCTCTGGAAGCACAGCTCCAACGTCCCTGCTCTTCAGGTCCTTCCCAAGCTCAGCCATTCTGGCTGCAAGCTTGGTTAAAAGGATAACAGCACAATGGAGAGGCTCTCTTTTTATTACAGTATCTATTTGAATGCTGGGATTCCCCAGGGAACCTCTGGCTTTGCTCCTGCCTTCTGCACAAAGGTGGCTGTGTTTTTGTGCTATGGTGCTTTCAACATCTTGAAGACCTTTTAATGTCTTATTTCCTTTTGCAATCACAGCCATTGCTGTTGCCAGGACAGTGACCCACCTGCCCACAGAGCTTCCCATGCCCATCCCTTTCATCACTGGGCAGAGCTTCTGATCTCAAAGGAACTCTGTTCCACTGCTTTCAGAGACTAAACATTGCATTTGCTGCTCAATATTGGTTATCCTTCAGTGGCTCATGGAGACAAGCAGAACTGCTATTAATAGATTTACTTTCTCACTAGTTCAGTGCAGTCAGTCCTGACACACTGTCCCAGTAATCTGATCAGCCATGCTGCTTTTAAATGCAGGGCTGGGCCTTGGCCTCTGTTGGGAGGTGACAGCTGTCAGATACAGATAGTAGGCTGCAGATCCTGGCTGCTAAAACCCACTCATTCATTCCTGTTACAGATCATTGCCCACAGCTTGAAACCATGCTTTACAGTCCACCGATTAGCTGGCAAGAGATCTACATACTGTATTAGCAAGGTCAGCCAGGGAGATAAAGGCTAAAACCTCAGCCCAGCTGAACTATTTTTAAGCTGATAGCCACATGCACTGGATGCTGGTTTGTTTTCTTCCTTGCCCCGTTGTATCACACCAGTACAATTAGGGAAAAAATAAACACTCAAAGAGACTCGGTCTTGCAGGGTGTCCTCCCCTGTCGCTCTGCCCGGCGGTGGTGGGACACAGGTCTGTTGGAGCCAGGTCATGCACTCAGCTGCCTGCTTGTGCTGCGAGACCTGATGGAATTCTGTGTTCTTTCTTGTTTCCTAAAATAGGGGAGTTGGTTTCTTTTGCAGCACAGCATGATGAAGTTCAGTTTGAAGCTACCATTGCTCAACCTGTTGGAAGATCTTTGCTCTGTAAGTTATTCAAGTTTGTGCTTGAGTTCACTTGGTGTCCCAGAAAGAGGAATGAGTTATCTCTTGTCTGTGTGTTATTTCCAAATGTACCTATTTTTTAGGCAGGAAGAGCATTTGGGTTTAAATATGAATATTTTGCTTTGGATCATTTCTAAATTACATGGCTTGAGAGGTACATACCAGGATTTGGAAAGCAAATATGATGTCTTTCAAGAAGAGAGACAAAGAAAGAGCTACTGAACACCATGAACACTGTGTCACCTTCTTGCTTTTTGACCAGATAAAGGACTTACAGAATCACAGACTGGTTTGGGTTGAAAAGGACCTTAAAGTCCATCTTGTTCCAACCCCTGCCATGGGCAGGGACACCTTCCACTGTCCCAGGTTGCTCCAAGCCACATTCAACCAGGCCTTGGACACTTCCAGGGATGGGGCAGCCACAGCTTCTCTGGGCAACCTGTGCCAGGCCCTCACCACGCTCACAGGGAAGGATTTCTTCCCAATATCCCATCTAACTCTGCCCTCTGTCAGTGTGAAACCATTCCCCCTTGTCCTGTCACTCCAGGCCCTTGTAAAAAGTCTCTCTCTGAATTTCTTGTTGGCTCCCTTCTTTCACTGCATTGCTGTTCTTACTTGCCAACTTCAGCTTGCTAACCATGAACAACAAATTTGCTGTTTTTCTCTCAGATCTGTAGAAATGCTTTTATGACCCAACCAAAGTGTCTGTCTGAGCTAATGAATGTTAT